>NC_071116.1:22545000-22827500 GCF_024256425.1 Clarias gariepinus | reverse complement strand
GAAATAACTGGGTCATTGTAAGCGTTTAAAAAAGAAGAAGTGATAAAACTGTAAGCAATGCAGTTGTACTGTACTGAAAAGCACTCTGAAATGGTACCAGTTTTGACTAATTGAACTGGTCCCCTTTACTCTTAGACACTTTTCTGCTTCACTGATGGTGGTACCATCAAGGGACATCTTTGTATGCTTAGTATGAACATATCTTTTACTTGTAAATGTAAATGCATCATATTTGCTTGTACCTTAAAAAGCAGGGGTGCTAAAATCAAAATTAATTGTACATTGCATGCACCTTCCAGGTAAAAGATACCCACCAAATAGTGCATTCATTTCCTTAGAGGGTATCAGTTAACTGGGAAATTCTGGAGTAAACTGTTGGTCCATTTAGTATATACTGTACATTGCATATATTGTTTAACATTTATTATAATATCTAAATACACAGCAAGAAAAAAAAAAAACCTGAAAAAAATGTTTTATATTCATTTCAGCTGAATGAGAGAATTTCATCTGGCAACCCATTAGTCACTCCATATGAATAAAAAAGCTCAGAAATATAAGGCAGTGGTGCCAGATTGGGCGGTTTACCCTGGAGTGGGGTATGTTTAATCACACTGGGCTGGGAGATGTGAGTTGGCAAAGTTACAGTATAGGGTTGGTTTATGATGCGCTGGGCGGGTTTTAAAACTAGGAACGAATTTGTAGAAAGCAGTGGACGCAATCTGGCAACCCGGTTTTGTAGCGCCCGCGTGTAAAAGAGAAGCGCAGAACAGACAAGGAGACAAGACGCGCGCGCTTATGCTGAAAGCAGGTGAGTGATGCTTTTTCTTTTTTTTTAAATTAATCTAAAGATGACAAAAAAGTTAGCACGAAAAAATAAATCCATGATGCATTCACGACTATAGTGTTTATCAGTCCAGTTGGGTGCAAATGAACACTGAGAGTCTCGGGTGTTAATTTAGATTAGTGTGCGAGAGCGTGTATGTATACAGTAATGTATTTTGGTCATGTAGTCAATATTAACCAAATGCATGTTTATGTGCATTGTTTATTAAGCAAGCAGAGGCAATGTGAACATGTTTCAAGTAACTGGAGTGTTCAACAATTATTTTAAAGCGTGCATTTCTTTTCAGTTCCATGGCACTGTAGATCACAGTTCATCAGTCGAGTATTTAAGAGTACACGTGAATGTGCAAGTGTGAAAGTTGTTTCTTAAATTGTTTGTCGTTTATTAAAAAAAAGTTGTATGAAGCCTTATGTATCAATGAACGTCATGTAAATACTCAGATTTATTATTTAAACTGTGTATTGTTATATACAAAATGTAAATAAACTTATTTTTTTAAATATAATTCCCAGATTATCCGGCTTCATTTGAACCAAAATAATTTTCGAAAAAGAAAAAAACAAATGTATTTACAGTCCTAAAAAAAATAGTATTTGCAATTAATAATGTTGTATAATCTGTCGCGTTTTTTTTTATGTTACCAAATTAAACGATGTGTTGCATAAGTCATTTAATTCTCCCTATACCTGACATCTTACGGACATAGTTTTACACTTCCGAAACAGAATTACACATTTTTTGCATAAAATCATTTTACATTTACAAAATCTGTTGATTATGATTGTTTTAGTTTAAAAACCTATTGATGCATATCTTTAAATGTACTGTGTGTGTGTGTGTGTGTGTGTGTGTGTGTGTGTGTGTGTGGTTTCAGACCCCAGCTCATGCTGCACAGCACAGTGAGGTAGACTGCAGCATATCTTCTAAAGCACTGGAGAACATCGATCCAGGTGTGCACTAAATAATTGTTTCTTTTCTTGTGATTTAAAAAAACAATTAAAAAAAACAATTTATTCACGTTTCTTATACTTTCGGTGCAGATTTGTAATGTGTTCCATTTTATTTAAAAACACTTGCATAATTTCACATGACTTCAAGCTGTTTATAGTCTATTATATCAGAAAGAAATGCTATTAAAATAATGGAGTTAAGAACGATTGCTAGTACAATTTCATTCGTAAAAAAAAAAACACTGAAATATGTAACCAGTCAGAGAAGAAGGCTTAGAGTTTGAAGTAAGAATTACTCTCTAAGGAACATCATGGCCTAGTTTTCTGATAGTGAACATAAATATATATAATTGTCTTAAAATCAGTAAAACACTTCTGTGTACTTCGATTTACTTAGCTGAACTCACATAAAATGTTCTTTTTTATAGCATACAACTCCTAGACTAAATTTATTCAGGACAACAAAATTATTTAATTTGACATCTTGTGGTGACAGAATTATTTCAGTGGTGTTGAATATTTGCTCGTGTTTGCTTTACATACCTCTTACATTTGGACAGACTGTAAGGACCAAGTGAGGTGTAAGGCTGTGGGTGAGACCAGTGACGTCAGAAAGAGATTGAGAGGGGGAGGGGAATTTAGTTTGTCAATGTGAAAGAATAAAGTAATATAAACTGAAGAAAACTATTTCGCATATTTTATAAGAATGAAAGGTACATATGAAAAATATTTCTTGTCACATATTGCATCAAGATGCATAAGAGGATTATGATTAAGGGCAATGTATATTTAGACAGACAAGCACGTTTTCATACTTCTTCTCGTTGTTTTTTTTTTTTTTTTCAAGTAAACTCCATGCAGGGAAATTAGCCTACGAAATGGTCTTGTGGGGAAGTATGACGTGTTTCATCGGTTTAAAAATGAGACTCATTTGCTTCGGGCGTGTTTGATTTGTTGACTGATTTGCTGTGTGATGTCTTAGTCTTGTAGCTATTAATTTCTGTACGATCCTTCCCGGTGCATTGACCCCTGTAGGTCACCGGAGCAATTCTTCTTTAAGCGCGTGATTAATTTCGCAGTAGGAGCTCCGCGCGCGCAGATGAAACTCATCATTTATTGATGCCGAATTTTTTTGAGGCGCTTCAGCGTTGGCCGTGATCAGGACTACAGTATGTATGTGTGTGTGTGTAAGTGTGTGTGAATACGGGTTGGAACTGAGAGCAACTGAATTAAAATAACAACAAACAGTGATTTACGCAGAGAGTTTAATAGGAGAAAATATTTATTAATTTGTTTGTTTGTTTGTTTGCACCCTGACCACCCTATTACTAAACAAAATGTATATTATTATTATTATTATTATTATTATTATTATTATTATTATCACCGGAAGTGTGGGTCCGGTATTTGGCGCGCTCCATCGTGGTGTGTGAGACAAAAGACAAGCAGGAGAAGATGGGAATAAGCTGCAGAGCAGATGGGACCTCATCCCACGGGCCAATTACAGTCAATACAGCACACCATTTAACCTGCAAATCTACATTCATCAACCCGAAAATAAATAAATAAGTAACACCCGCTTATTAAAGTCTAAAGTTGGACGTTTTTTTTTTTTAAGAAATCCGCACAGATCACTTTAAAAAAAAAAGTATTTTCATGACATTTTGGATCATTGTGATTAATTTAAATCGATACCTCGCCTGTGTTTTAGTGCTATTGATAACGAGAGAAATGTCATCTGTTACTTATGATCACTTTCCCGTTCTTTTTATTATTATGACTTGGATTGATCTCAATTGTGCTTAAATTGGCCTGATAATGAAAAAAAAACGTGACAGACTGACATTTTCATTCATTCATTCATTCATTCATATTGACAGGCCTCCATGACCTTTACACGTGGAGACTGGACAGAGTCCAACAGGCCACAGATGGACCATTTGATAAGAGCGGATACAGACAACTGACCATTAATTGTTGTTCATAAAGGATATTAATTAGGCTTCGACTATACACCATTTATAGTACCATAAATCGAGAAGGTGATTGTAATTAATACAGAAGGTAGGTAGGTATAACTTTTGTCGGTGCATAGTACTCAGCAAGGAAATGCAGTTTAGCTTGTACCAGAATTCCAAATATTAGTGTATATAATTCAGTGCAAATATAGGTATTGTGCAAAATTAATGTCAATTTAATATTGTGCAACATGGCTAAGCAGTGAGTATATGCAATAACTACAGAATGGATAATGCTAGGAATGGAAAAAAAGTGATATAAGCAGGAATATAAGCAGCTAATGGCTATAACAATTCGCAGGATACAGTTACATTGAATGTGTATAGAGGCAAAACACATCTCGGTCTCATATGGTTATATTTTTTCAGAATGAGATGAAGTTTAGGCCTATATTTTTATAGTCCAAATCATCATCTATCATTTGCACTATAAAATACATACTAACTACAGGAGAAGCTTTGGGGTGTCAGCATCTAAAAGGCTTGCTACAGTTACAAATGGAAGCAGGGGTTTATTAGGCTACAGCTAGGTTTTGCTGTTAAATGTTTATTCCATTCCAGGGCTGGTGGACCGATGAAACCCTGCACGAGATATTCAGAGGATTTGTTTTAAGTGAGGCGTGTATGTGTGAAATATTTTATGCATGCAAAAAAATAAATAAACTGGTTTTGTTCTATTTTTGTTAAACAAACTAAACACATATGGCCTGAGTCAATTAGTGTTTCTCTCATTGAGATTTCCGGTGGGCGCGCGTGGTAGCCCCGGGGCGCGGCTCGCGTTTACAACTCTCTCTCTCTCTCTCTCTCTCTCTCTCTTTAGCGCTGAGTGGCACTTAGTGAAACGTCATTGGCTCCTCGGGCCGCCCGCGCTGAGGCTCGAGGACAGGAGCGCTGCGCCAATCAACGCGCGTCCGCCGGCGTGTGTGTTATAATGGAAACAAGCCCGCGTGCGTTGCGCAGTTATTGCTGTTCATCCGCGCGCAGGTGTTAACACGAACCGGGGGCAGAAGCGGTTGTGCATCACGCTGGACTTTTATTTGCGTTTTTTTTTTAATTCCGTTCCGCGGTGCGTAAAGACGCGGCCAGTGTTTGTCCAAGGAGCGCGGACATGCTCGGGTAGACTGAGGATCTGCCACAGGTACAACTTTATCTCAGCTAAAGACAGCAGCTCGCGCTGTGTGTGTGTGTGTGTGTGTGTATGCGCGCCCGTTCCGTTAATACTCGTGACGATATATTTGTGTGAACTAATTTTTCTTAAACATGTAGTACCAGTAGCAGTTATAATAATAATAATAATAATGTAAGCTTTTTTTTTTGTTTTTGTTTTGTCGTTTCTATTATATTTTTGACTTATTATTATTATTATTATTATTATTATTATGACCATATTTTCAAAATGTCCTAGGTATAAACATAAATGTTTACATGGATATAATTATTAATGTACATTTAAAGAAACACAATTAAATAAAAGCATTTTTTGCGACGTATATGTTTGAAATTATGGAAAGACTTCTTGTAGTTTTCGCTGTTTGGTAATCTAATACTTAATGTTTTTTTATGTGCACATTCCTATTTTTGTGTCATTTTTTTAATCGCGGGTAAATGTATGACGTAGATGAATGCTGAAAGTAAAATATATACATTAAAATCCGATAACCTGACACCGTTTTTTAATGCTTTTTTTGTGTTTTGGTTTTTTTGAAAAGGTGTTTATTTGGAAAATGTTGTAAAAGTGTTGCATTCGGATTGCTGTTATTCTGCGCGAATATTAGACTCACAATGTTAATGTTTCTTTAAAATATGTATTTTTCACGAGCCTACGTATATTTCTCTTTTTTGGTGTGTTAAACAGCTCGTTTTTACCATGTTGCACGAATCTGTGAAAAACAAAACAACAACAACAACGTGTATATTTCCTACTCATTTCTCATGTGTGTTGTAATTTATGGAGCTTTTTTAAAAAGTTCTGTTATTACTAAAATAATTTACACTGGTTTATTAATAACAAAACTCTTAAAAAAATGTGCTGTTTTTAAAAGCCTCCACATTGTTTAATTTTTTTAACCATTTAACAAAGCCGTAATTAAATTGTATTTATTTAATTGCCTCACAATTAATTTATCCAATTAGAATTAAAATAATTTCTTACTTTTAATAATGACTTGTATTAATTGTGTAATAACTTTTAATTGTCTTAAAAACTTGCAATACAAATAGTAAAATAGTATTTACCACAATAACAGCAACATTTCTCATTTAAATTATTTCCTTCTTTAACTAAAATTCTTCTCTCTTTTTTTTACTTCTTTTCCCCCCTTACATTTAGAACCAGTTTCCTATTTAAGGTCCCTAAAGGATGGACAAGAGTCTTCTCCCTGGACCCACAGATATAATCATGGCGAGCCCTCCCAATTCGTTCCAGCAAGAAGCTCTCACTCCACCCAGGTCCAACCACTCGTCTTCCCTTAAACCCAACCAGGTGGGTCAGGTCATCTTGTATGGAGTGCCCATCGTCTCTCTGGTCATCGACAACCAGGAACGCCTCTGTCTGGCCCAAATCTCCAACACTTTGTTAAAGAACTACAGCTACAATGAGATCCACAACCGGCGAGTAGCCCTGGGCATCACATGTGTGCAGTGCACCCCAGTACAGCTGGAGATCCTGAGGCGGGCCGGCGCTATGCCTATCTCATCCCGTCGCTGTGGCATGATCACTAAGCGCGAGGCTGAGCGACTCTGCAAGTCGTTTCTCGGTGAGAACTCGCCTCCCAAGCTGCCCGATAACTTTGCGTTTGATGTGACACATGAATGCGCATGGGGTTGTCGTGGCAATTTTATTCCTGCTCGTTACAACAGCTCAAGGGCCAAGTGCATCAAGTGTTCCTACTGCAACATGTACTTCTCCCCCAACAAATTCATCTTTCACTCACACCGCATGCCCGAGGCCAAGTACACCCAGCCTGATGCTGCCAACTTCAACTCCTGGCGTCGGCACCTCAAGCTGTCAGACAAGACACCGGCAGATGATCTGGTGTTCGCCTGGGAGGATGTGAAAGCCATGTTCAATGGGGGCAGCCGCAAGCGGGCACTACCTCCCTCCCACTGCTCCCCCATGGACTCAGTGAAGGCTGTCACCTCAGTGCTGCCCCACATGATATCATCTGATCTGACACAGAAAAGGGGCAGGTATGATGAGGATGAGGACCTGGATGCCAGCAGCCTCTCTCCTCACAAGAACCCGCGTAGTTACCCAGTCATTCCTGTGCCCAGCAAAGGCTTTGGCATGCTGCAGAAATTTCCACCCACTTCGCTCTTTCCCAGCCCCTACACCTTCCCTGCATTTGGTTTGTGTCAGCAGAAGAAGGATGACAGCGAAGCTGTAAACGGGCAAAAAAATAGTGCTATCTCGGGCCTGCTTTGGCCAGGGCGTAAGGACACCTTTTATCCACCTTTTTGCATGTTCTGGCCCCCAAGAGCTGCAGGGGGCATTCCAGTACCCACATATCTTCAGCCCCAGCCCAATGCACTTTCCACTCTCACAGAAACACCCTTGCTTCGTCAGGGCTTTCTTGACCTGAGCGAGCAAAGCGACGCTGCCACAGGAGCTGGAACTGGTGCTGCCATAGGCACCAATCCCAGAGCAGGCTTGTTCGAAAGTGACTGCCCGCCAACCATGCCCCCTGACCTGAGACCTGCCCAGGAAGGCTGGCTCAAACTTCTAGATGCTCCATCTCTGCAAGCACGCAAAGCCAGCTACCACTCTGCGTTCCGGCCGGTGGTAAAGGACACCGAAAGCATCGCCAAGCTACATGGCAACCTGGAGGAGTTTGGTGCAGAGAGGCATCTCTCACCTGGAACAAGCTGCAGCTACCAGAGTGAGAGCGCGGAGAGTGACGAGGAACAGGAAGTGGATGTGGAGACCAAGCAGGATGAAGAGCAAGAAGAATTCAGCAGCCGTGCAGCATCACAACAGCAGCCCTGCAGTCTACATGTTTCACGACTCACTGAAGTCACCATAGGCGACCGAGATAAAGACGCACCTTCCTTCTCCACCATCCCCCCTGAAAGCTCAACAGAGGACAAACCAAGCTTGGCCGTCAGTCCACCCACATCTCTCAAAGACCCCAGCCCCGTTCATGCCTCAGTGGAGGATACTGCTGCCTACAAAAATGTAAATATTCCCTGCAGGCACTTAAACTAATTATTATTTAAATGCAGGCCATAGACTGGCGGGATCCGTATGCATAACAAGATTGATAGCTGGGTGCTCCCTGCAGAAATGAAATATTCAGAGTGCTTTGATCCCTCCTAATAAGCCCAGTCATGTTTTGTTTAATGGCGACATTAGGTTCGGCTCTGCTTTTGTCAGGCCTGCCTATTAGCCCTTTTAGTCTTTAACCTGCCGACACTACATTAACACAGGGAGCTGAAGGAGTTACTCTCATCCTCGGAAGAGGGGGGGGGGCTGCTTAGCGATGCTGTAGCAATTAGTTTAAACACACACACAGTCAGTTATACGAGCCTGCGAACACCTTAGACTGTTAATCAGTCTGACAAAGGCATTTAAACGAAATGCAGACGACAGCATTGTCATCCTCAAGGCCAATTGATTCTGTGCTTTTGGCTGGCTGATATATGTCTTTAGTGCCCAGCCTTTGGCCCGCAGACATGAATCAGTTTTAATCTGTGGTGTTTTCTGTTTTCAGTCGCACAAGGGCAGAGATGATGGCCTACCGGCTTATGCAGCAAAAGACAAAACATCACGAGCAGGTGAGCATTATTTAAAAAATGGGAAATTCTGTTTAAAAAGAAAAGAAAATTATAAAAAAGAAAGTTATACATTTTGAAATAAGTTTCCTATGACACCACTCTATGATTTAAAATTTGGTGGGTAATAGTTTTAAACATTTATAAAAGTGCTGGCTAAAATAAATAAAGTGCGCTAAATGTTTTTTTTTAAACAAGTTGCATTGAACTGATTGCAGTTTTTGTTAATTTTTTTTTGCTTGGTCCTATAATCATATGGTATGTAGATAGATAGATAGATAGATAGATAGATAGATAGATTGATCGATCCTTCTTAAATATTTATATCTTATGGTGGGAAATGACTGGTAGTTGTGGCTCAAACAAAAAAGGGTGAAGCAGCATTCCATAAAGGTTCTTTATTCTCTTAGCTCTTCTATGACTTTGATCAAATTTATCTTTTTATATTTTTAGTGAGTACTTTTGAGTCATTACCATGAAGTATTTAACAAAAGATGATAGCATCATTTGCAAAAAAAAAAAAAAAAGAAATCTCATGATATAAACAAGCAAATGACAAATAACAGGGGAAAAGGATGCATATTTTTATAGTCATAATCCTAGGCTGATTGTCATTAACATCTCTCCATCGTCTTGCAGAAGAAAGCAAAGAACAGAATACTTTTTTTATCCCGGAGACAGAAGCGTCTGCACCAGATTACTGGCGAGAAAGCACAGGTAATACCTTCATCAGTGTCATCACACACACACACACACACACACACACACACACACACACACACACACACACACACACACACACATACACACACACACAAAATGGAAAAAAAAGGAACATAAATAAAAGGTTCACAAACAGTTACAGCAAGAGAGCTATAAAATCATTAGTGTAATACTGCTAGGCTGTGCAGCGACTGTGGGATTAGACTGAATATAAAAGATAAAATGGAACATATAGTGAACTGCAGCCAGACTGTTCAAATGGAGCAGATTTCTTCTCAATGTCATTGGGAAAATGTGATCTGTGGGGAGCCCTAACAGTTCAAGAAGACAATCAGCTCGACACGGGGAAGGTGACAATCACCATTTGAACAATATCAAACGGATATAATTGCCTTTTGCTTGGCAAAATCTTCCATTACAAAGATCATAGCGCATTGCCTTTTTATCTGTCAGGGAGACATTAAAAAGTGTTTTATGACATCTGTGCCGACATTTATATTATGGAGCTGATAATGATCTCCTCACATAATGTATAATATGTTTGAAAAAAATTACATGAAACAAATTAAATGAAACCACCTTTGCCTGATTGCTAAATGTCTCCAAGGGGCTGGTGGGGGACGTGATTAGAAGTTCTGATTTCAGGGTCTAAAGGCAGTGTCTTAAAGAGAGCTATGTTTCTTGGGAGCGAGAGAGAGAGAGAGAGAGAGAGAGAAAGTGGGAGTGTGTGAGAGAGAGAGAGAGAAAAAAATAATCTAATTTTCCATTTATGTAATGCAAACTGCCTTGGCTTTGACTATTCACGGTTAATTGACTGTCAAACGAGGTTGTTATCCTCAGGCAGTGTCTGCAAATTTGCTTGTCAAATGAGACAGAGAGTGGAGGAGAAGGAGAACAAGGCTGCTTTCCAAATGAGGAAAGCGTCGTAAGGCTTAAGGAGGCAAGACGCGAAACGGAGAGAGATACAGGAAGATGGAGAGAGAGAGAGAGAGAGAGGGAGAGTGGAAAGATGAGGGGGGGATTATATACACAAATGTGCTGGATTGCTTCATTTAAGACATTTGATTTGCAACATATCACACAGAAAGCAGACCTCGTCACATTTCCAATATACAGCCTAGGTGCAATACGCTTAATATGGTAACTCCCGAGGACATCCAGGTTAGAATAATTTGATATTTCAGTGCAATAACAATAACAAAATCAATAACGTGAGGCGTCTTCTTTTCAGAATAACTTCAGCATTTAAATTAAATTGCTCTTTTTATATTCTACAATGGCAGATAAATCCTAATGCGATTTATATAAACTGATGAGTATGAGTATTTGATTTGAGCAGTTATATGATAACATATTACCTGAGACTTTGAACAATCAAATCAAAGCATTTTTTCAAAAATAACAAGCCAATTGTCAAACAATATTCAAAGTAACATCTAAAAAATCTTAATAATGTTTATTCTAAAGATAATAAATAATGAAAGCTAGGTTAGTGTAATTACAGAATAAGTTAGTAGCTTTGTGTAGTAATTATGTTTACAGTACAACTTTTGTGGTTGTTACTTAGATCTACAGTTGATATGTTGTGGTCTGGTTACAATTACATTAATAACAGTTAGTTTACTGACACCTACTGGCCATTTGTTGAACTGCATTTTAATTTCAATATACAGTACAATTCTTTATTTCATTTCTTACTTACTCATTTATCTACTTACCTACTTACTTAACTTATCTGTTATATATTTTTAAATAAACGTCCCTGATTAATTCATGCACCAACATCCTTTTTTGTTAGCTACATAAATAATTTTAAGGATTTTTGTTTCTTCTTTTGATTTGCAGCAGAACAAAGTCAAGAAGCTCACACGCCTGCATCACTAAAGAAGGACGTTGAAAACATGGAGAAAGGTAAGCTTTGGAAACATAAATTATGATATAAAAAAACTAAAATTTTATTTTGGAGTGTATTCAGGTTCAAACGTATGAGACTATTGGTGCATTCTTTTTTAAACTGACACAATATTCTTCATTGCAAATGATATTGGCAAACACTTAAGTGAAAAATTCAAAGACCTAGAAATATTTACATATGACATATTATGGAATTTCATAGTACTCTATTCAGCATGTCCACCCTTGCATTAATAACAGTGTGCACTTGAGCCTGATGATCCACTCGAGCATCATCTGAACATATGTTTACATGGTGAACCGACAAGTTGACATGATGAATATTACAAATTTCCTTACATAGAAAAAGTGACCTAGGGCAGATATTGAACATTTCCGTTCTTTGTTTTAAATTGTTTCAAAAATCCGTAAACATTTTAAATGAATCAATTGAATTTATTTCAAATTAAAAATAAAACAGAAAATTATTTAAAGATTTTGAAACAATTTAAAACAAAGAATGGAATCTCGAAATTCCTCGATTCCCAGATGATTTCAGATTTTCAGACCATACTGTATACTGGTTTCAAGCGTTAAATCACAGAAGTATGCATTTGTAATTACAGCTTTTTAGACTCAATTTTGAATTTCTGGTGCTCTTCTTTCAGAGGAACTCCAAAAAGTTCTGCTCGAGCAGATCGACTTACGGAGAAGACTCGAGCAGGAGTTTCACGCCCTCAAAGGCAGCTCACCGTTTCCCGTTTTCCGTAAGTTGTTCCTCATTGTCTGGCGTCTCTGCAAAAACAATTTGTACCGAATAAATGTCAGCACAAACAACCTGCACAATGATGGCATTATATCTGGAAAGTGATGTTTTGACTTAATGGATATTATTCACGTCATTCTCATTCTCATCCTTTTCTCCTTCAGACAACTTTCAAGACCAAATGAAAAGGGAACTGGCGTACAGAGAGGAGATGGTACAGCAGCTACAGATGGTGAGGAATCTGTTCTTAATGACACCACTTGCAATAACAGAACATAACATCTCAGAGCTAAGCCGTTATTGCTCATAAAAACGTACTCGCTCAATTCAGTGGTGCCTTAATATAAGGTAATGAGCTGTCATCAAATTCAGATACATCTTCACTACCTATAACTCTCCGCGATTGCAATAAAACAAGCTCATATTTGAAAAAGACATGGTAATATTTGTAGAGCATCTTTGTTTACTTGATCATCTGCCGAGCTGGATTTAGTGAGCTTTTTATGAAATGTGAAACATCTAAAACTAATTTTGATTTTATTTCCGCTAGCGTGGAATTTAACACCAGTGCTATAATTGTACATTATGTTGATCATATTGATTTTCTGATGCTAAATTAAAATGTGAAGTGCTATAAAAATTTTACTGTTCTTATATCGATATGTATTTACAGATTCCCTATGCAAACATTATCAGAAAGGACAAAGTTGGTACACACCTGAACAAAAGCTAAGATGGTAAGTAACCTATTAGAAATCAGTTTTATACCACAACAGCAGTGTAGATGTAAAAGTTTCTGTTATTGATGATTAGATAATTAAATGCAGTGCCCAATGTACAGACAGAAATCTTTGCTCGTATATAATCATACTCATAACTCATAATTCATAATCAGACTTTAGGTTGTATGAGTAAAAGGGGTTGGATTAATACCTTGATTAATAATTACTGTATATAAGGTGTTATTTTCTGCTAGGATTAGTAACAAACATTATTTCCGGGTGGTGATTTGCTTATAGCATATTATAGACTTTTTTGCTTATAGCAAAATCTTGTGCTTAAAATAAATATTGTGCTTTTTAATTTATTTTTAATTTAAACAGAAACGACTGTTTATAGCTGTTATATACAGTACACTGTTCAGCCACAAAATTAACACCACCACCAGGTGAATTGAATAACATGAATTAACAATTATATACCAGTAATTTATGGTCACCCAAGGCTCATTTACGCTTCAGGGGAGCAAAGGCCATCCTGTCTGGTCTGATCCCACAGAAAAGCCAATGTAGAACAAATTGCTAAAAACAAATGCTGGATAAAAACATATTAGGACAAAAGAGAACAGACAATGCGTTCAAGGTTGTTGATCTGGCCTTCAAATTCATGAATGCAATGATATGCACCGGACAATAAGTCTAATCCATACAGTCTCCACCCTGCAAAATGCAGCACCCCAAGGATCCATGGTTAATGTCCGATGACACACCCCCAGAGATACCCAGGGGAATATACAAAATATTGGCTTTTTTTAATGTTATGGCTGATCAATGTATAAAGTATAATGATATTATTATTATTATTATTATTAATAATAATACATTTTAAAAAGCTTGTTTCAATGAGGTTTCACAACATTAAATGAGACTGTACACAGTAAATTTATGAAGTGGACAAATTGCTGTGGTGTAGGAGGAATAAAACCTGCTGATATTAACATCATGTTTTATTTCTTGTTTAAGTTTTAAGCAGATACTGAAAACTGAAAACTATCATTTGTATTTATACATTTAAATACAAATAATTTTAGATTATTTAATTATCTAAATAGAAAATATTTTAGCTATATCTCTTTTCATACATTAACTGACAGATTGTCTTTTCTCTTCCTTCTTTTTCAGGTTTGGCCATGCTGTATTACATACGGACGTTACAGGCTGCTCTCCAAATCCTTTGAAACACACTGTTTGGATTTTTCTGGACAAACCTAATAATGCAAAAGCGAATCCTTGTTAAGGACCACAGCACTCATCGTCTGCTTATGGACATGTCCTTGAACAAACCGATGGCTAACTGAACAAAATTTATAATGCAAATAATTTTAAACTTCAGCACTAGTGTTTTATCATTCCCCAGTCACTTTCTGTACAGTGATCTCATTTTGTG
Organism: Clarias gariepinus; assembly: GCF_024256425.1. Classification (NCBI taxonomy): domain Eukaryota; kingdom Metazoa; phylum Chordata; class Actinopteri; order Siluriformes; family Clariidae; genus Clarias; species Clarias gariepinus. The sequence continues at coordinate 22,813,367 of NC_071116.1, read as the reverse complement.
CATTCATTCATGTATTTATTTATTTATTTATTTATTTAATTTATGCATTTATTTATTAATTAATTAATTAATTTATTTATTTATTCATTAATTTATTTGTAAAAACTGAACTGTGTATAAATATACTGGCTATAAAAATCCATATGTCCAGATAAATAATGCCTGGGGGTAAAAAAAAAAAACACAGCCTATTTGCTCTATAATGAAGATTATATCTCAGAGCAGTTGTCCAAGAGGGCAAACTTCTTTACATGTTTAAATACACAACTGACAAACCTAAAAATGAAGAATGTTATTATTGCTAATGCAAATGTATTTAAATATGTTCTTGTAGTTTCTCTACTATTTATGTGGATAATAAAAGTATATAACATAAAAAATATATCTAAATGCTTCTTTATTGCTTAAAAAACAAAACAGCTTTATGTTGCTCAATTTGTCCTGTATGAGATACCTTGATCAGCCATACTGTAACATTAAATCCAGTCCTTTTACTTTCAAAGTAGTGTCTGCATGGATTAGACATGCAGTTTGTCCAGCACATCCCATAGCTGCTCAATTAAAATAAGACTGAGAAGTTTTTTATGAAGAGTGTAATATACTTCAGCTACATTATGTAACGGTTCTTCTGTGGGATTGGACCAGATGGGGTAACCTTTGCGCCCCACGAGCATCAGTGAGCTTTGGGTGGCAATAAGACATGCCGGTTCACCAGCCGTCCTTCCTTGGACCACTTTTGGTGGATGCAGGTAAGGAACAGCTTAAAGGACCTGCCATTATTAAGATGTTCTGACACTTGTCTAGTCATCATAATTTGCCGATGTCGGAGTCAATTTTGCCTGGTTCCAACACTTCAACTTCGAGACTTTTCACTTTGCCACCTAATATATCCCACCCCTTGACAGGTGCTATTTTGATGAGATAATTTGTTGATAATTTATTATTTGGCTGTTATTTGGCTGATCGGTGACTAACGACAATAACAGCAAAAGATGTTTATATTAAGCGACATAACATTATTTCAATGATGAAATGAAACCAAAATGTCAGGATATCATGTTCACCTCAGACAGCTTGCATTATAAATGTAAAATTGAAAAATTCACACTTTTAACACAAAGTATTATCCTTTAATGACTCCATATTGACTCAGTCTGTATCTCTATTCTACTGTCCATGAGTCTTAAATCCATAAAAAAAAAACACTCCATGTTTAACTCTTGTTCAGTTTTACTGAATAACTTACTGATATACTGAATCATTCACCAACACCACTTGTACATTACAGGAACACAGTTGGGAGTTACTGCCACATCCCACTACAAGCCATTTCCACATGTTTGGGCCATTAGGGAATTCCCAGGAGGCCAGTGTTTCAGATGAGAGGCATGCAGTCCGATCATGGCTCTGGTGAAATGAGGAAACTTTTAAGTTAATAGTATCCATGCACTAGTGAAACACTGGGATAAGTACATTAGTGTAGCAGGAGATTATATATATAAATAAAGTCCCGGTTTGACTTGAATGAGACTTGTAAAAAAATTTTAACTGCATTTAGCCTTACAAAATTTTCCAACTTTACAGAAAGAAACTTTTTACTGTATTTGTTCACTTTTTTAATATAAAAGTGTTATAACTGATAATTCTGTATTTTTATATTCGCGACACACAAAAACTTAATATATAATAACTGAATATATCACAAGAGGCAGCACAGTGGTGTAGTGGTTAGCACTGTCACCTTGCACCTCCAGGGTCCAGATTCAATCCCCATCTCTGTATGCATGGAGTTTGCATGTTCGTAGTGTGTGAATGAGTGTGTGACTGTGTGTATGTCTGTGTGCCCTGCGATGGATTGATACCCTGTCTATGTATCCTGCCTCATGCCCTAAATCTCCTGGGATATGCTCCAGGTCCCCGCGACCCTGAATCCAGGATTAAGCGGTGATGACGACAAGTGAGTGAGTAAATATATCACAATAACTGAAACTAGAAACTTCAAGACTCCACCCACTTACCCCAATGATGTCATGCCACAAAACTTGATTCCTGATATATCAAAGCATCCATCCATCTAGGAATTTCTTGTAGTCCACCTAGGGCCAATGGTGACTATTGTATTTCTTTTCATTTTTATGGCCGCAGTAGGACCTCCGTTGAACATTTAAACACACATTTACACATTACAGCCAAGCACGGGGAGAACATGCAAACTCCATGCACATACAGTAGACCAGAGGCGGGAATCGAACCCAGAACCTGGAGGCCAAGCCAAAATCTCAAACAACCTGCGATAATTAATTATTGCATCTTTGTTCTCAACTCTAAACAAAAGGATATTACAGAGGGGAAAGGTCTTAAAATGTCTTTAAAATTAGCATAAAATGTTTAAGACAGTGTGTTAAATTTGGATATTATTATGTATGCATATTGAACTAGACAAAGTTTCATTAATTCATGTTTTTATTTGTTTTTATGAAAACAAATTTAGCTGACAATGGTTTGTTGAGCCGAATGTATAACAAAATATATCATATTATCTGATCCAAAAAAAAAAAAAAACTGTGACTGTATCTCAAATCTCAAATAATTTCTTCTTGTATATAGTGCACCAGCCTGTAGTCACTACTTAGTGTAATTTGGTACTCAGGCACGTGCGCGTTATTCTTACGTCCCTACGTCACGAGGCGTAACGTGTACGTGCAACGTCATCACGCCAGAAGAGAAGTGCCAACATGGCGTTTACCTTGTACTCCCTAATTCAGGCGGCGATTTTATTTACTAATGCCATTGCTGTGTTGCACGAAGAAAGGTTTCTCAGTAAAAGTAAGTCACTTTACGTGTTTGTTTTTAAAAGTGTGTTTGTTTTTTTTCTTTAATGTTTTTTTTTCTGCTTTTGAGACCAGCACCAGTCATCATCTGGTTAGTGAGAAAAGAAGGTCCTGTTTTCTTGACCATATAGAGTTTATATCAGCTGGAAGTCTGATGTTAACCGTTAATGTCTCGTGCTGTTGGTTAACGGCTGTGTAGTGATCTGTAGTACTTAACTAACTGTATGATGTGTTTACAGATGGCCTCTATAGTTTAACTAACATTTAAGATACAACAAATGATAATGATTTCCCACAGCAAGACCCTTCCATATTCAATCCAAGTCTCTATTTCTCACTGGAAATATTTTATATCTGTGTTTAGGTGACCCACTTTTCTTTCGTTCATATTTTCTCAGCTTACTGTAACACCATTGTGATATAACATTCCTAAAAGTGGTTAGCACTCTGGCCTTGCACCTCCAGGGTCGAGGGCTAGGTTCCCACCTCCTGTGTCTGTGTTCATGGAGTTTGCATGTTCTCCCTGTGCTTGGTGGGTTTCCTCTGGGTGCTCCGGTTTTGTCCCACAGTCCAAAAACATGCAACTTAGGCTAACTGGAGTTCCCACATTGTCCGTAGTGTGTGAGCATTAAATCATGTCAGCTTTTATTGTCATTTCAACCATATACAGTTCAGTACACAGTGAAATGAAACGGCGTTCCTCCAGGACCAAGGTGGAACTTGTGAGGAGCTGCAAACGAGCAACAACACGACACAATGCAATACACTGTGATAATGTAGCGCCGACCACTAAACAGAGCCGAATTGTGGAAGTGCAAATAAGTAAATCTGACAGAGTTAATGCAAATGAATAAATGGGTGTGTGTGTCCTGCGATGTATTGGCACTCCGCCTCGTGCCCTCAATCTCCATGAGATCCAGCCCCTGTCAAGATGCTTGCGCTTTTGCATGTATCTTGGCCCGGTGAAGAATATTTCTTAATTGGAAATACAGTAAACCACCCTTAATTTTACTCTGGGATTCTTTTGGGATGTATTGCTGTTTTTGAAATTGGAAAAAATAAAATATTCTCTTAGATGATCCACCAAACATTTTTCTATTTAGTATGGACTTCATTGATCTCATACTTCGAAAAAGGCACAACTCTTACCTCAAACAAAAATCTAATGATGGAACTAAAAAGCCTGGTATATTTTTCAACAGATAATATAATCCTACATAATGGGGTAATAATGATGTTAATCTTCTTCTCATTGTTAGGAATGTACATTTTTTCTGTTTTTGTGTGTTTTGGGGTGGGGGTGTGTCAAAGGGATTAAAAAAAGATTAAACAAAAATAAAAGGTAAAATGTTTTACAAAATAACAAGTCTCCTCAATTTTATTGTTTTTTTTTTAAATGTTCAAAATGCAGAAATCCACACCAAAAAAAAAAAAAAGAGGATGTGTAAAAGCAGAACCAAACAATATCAATTTGTTTTTATTTTAATTCCAGCAGTGGGAATTGTAACCAGTCATTATACATCCTCTTTATATTACTACCAGAATTAAATGGGTTTATTGTTAACCTCAACGTAAAATGTCCCATTAACGTTTAGGTGGAATGCCTGATTATTGAATATGGATATGTTTCCGTCACCCTTCTTCTTCTTTCTTTGTTTTTTAAAGAAGCTTAAAAGCGTACCTTTTATTTGCAGTTGGTTGGGGGGCGGATCAAGGCATCGGCGGCTTTGGAGAAGAACCGGGAATTAAATCTCAACTTTTAAACCTTATCCGATCTGTCAGGACTGTCATGAGAGGTAAGCAATGTAATATTTTATGCAAAAACCACCAACAACAACGACGATAATACAGATTTTTAAAATAGTTTATTTTTTGTTGAGTTTTAATGTCTGTTTGTGTATCTGTCCACAGTGCCTTTGATAATAGTAAATGCAGTGTGCATCGTGTTATTACTGCTGTTTGGATGAAACCTGATTTAATATGGACTGTGGACTAACTGGCGAAAGAAAATGGACTGTTTTTTTTTTTTTTTTGGGTACATGAATTGTAATTGTCTCCCTGTTATATCCTGATCGTGCGGGTTTCAAGCTCCTATTCCAAAGTTTTACACATCTGGATGTCGGTAAATCCCGCTGTTTTATTTGTTTTGTATAATGTTGCTCAGAAGAGCTTTCAAAAAAGCTCAATTCACTCTCAGTCTTGTTTACGTGAATCGTTCTTAATATCTGAGCTCTCGTTAACTGCTGATGCCCCCGGCACTTGTGCAGCCATATCGTTAACTACAAACCTTTTTTAGGGCCCGTCCTTGGAGATCTTATTTATCTGCAGTGTATTGTCAGGCTTTAAAATCAGACCCTCTCGAGATTGAGAGTGAAATAAATGGTTAAGGGAGCAAGTTGTGTTTTGTGTCCTGTAACTAAATGAACAGTCTGATCTTGTCTGCTCTGGGGCAGTTTCATACAAAATTCTGTATTCAAGACTGGTGATGATGTTTGATGCTGTGGTAACCAACATCCTCCATGAGCCAGTCGATGTTTGTGAGATTTTTAATAAAGAGGTCGTCTTTTCATGAGTTTGATTTCTGTGTCATAAACATGTATTGTGCTCTTGCTGCTCAGGAACAAGGATGCTTTAATTACACAGGAGCAGAAAAAAGTCACGGAAGCACTTTTAACAAGAAAACACATCTAATAGCGATGTCATCTTAAACAACACTTTGTCTACTTAATAATCACTTTTAAATCGTTCCGAATTGCATCTTTTCCTTATGTGTACATCATAGTTCTTTTTGAATTAATCTTTAACATGACTCAAAAGAACGAGTAGTCTCGGAGAGTGATCTGTTCATTTTCTACTGGCCGCACGTGTGCAATAGTGATGCGGCGGGTCGTCTGGTAATCCGCAGGTCGGGTTGGGGTGGGTAAAGAAATTGTCACTTTATTTGCTGGGCGGGTTGGGGCGGGTCATCAAAAACAAAATTAAATAAAAAAACTCCATGTATGTTGCGTGCAATTCTCTATAGCCTATATTAAATATTTGGAAATATCTATTTTCATATTTTATTAAGTTCTTTGATAAAGTTACGTCATGTGACAAGTCACGAAAGCGCCAAGCAGTTACCGCTGCCAGTCACAACAACAACAACAAAGAAATAATAGTAAAGATGGAAGAGGAAGTGCGGGAGAAATTGAGGACGGAAATTTACATCATTAAAAGAACTTAACTTTTATAACTTAAAATAACTTTTTTATTTCCGTATGATAAATGAAAAAAAAATGTCAGTGGTTATTTAGCGTAGGCTGTAAACTGTATAAAATACCAGTTTTTTAAATAAAAAAAAAATTTAGCCTAGATTACAAACGCTGCTTTGTAAATGTTTAAAATGTGTATCATTATCTTGTTATTAATATGACCTGATTTATCGTTCATATTCATAATCATATGTTGTTGCCAGTTTACGGGGCGATGTTTCCAAGCACTTTCAGGCTGAAATAAAGGCTGTTTTCAATTAAATTACAATGCCTAGTATGTCTATTTAATAGTCGCGGGTTGTAAAAATAGATACAGTGGTGCGGGGCAGGCTGGGGCGGACCAAAAAATTTCATAAAAGCGGGACCCGCGAGGTTGGAAAAATACCCGACCTGTGCATCACTAGTGTGCAAATCATCGCAAAATCCTCCGTAGGTTATGTACAGGAAACAGAAACGAGCGGTCTTTTAGTCTGAGTCGTTCTTTTGTCACGTTACTCTCATAGACGCCAGTAGCGTTAAAGAACGAATGATTCGGACCAGAAGATATGAGAGGTGAGCTGCTCATACTGTTTATTATAATATGTCCTTGGCTGCATTGTAATATTTTCATTATTGGAACTCTTATTTTGTGTATGTAGATGTGTTTGGGGTCGGTTTATTGAAAATGTAATGTATATTTCATTTTTATTTCTGATCAAAAGAATGAAATGAACAAAATGACTAAAAAAAAAAAAAAACATACGTTCATTTCAAAGAACCGAGTCACTGAAATGATCCAAACTTCCCATCACTACTAATTAGCTCCCAACCCAAAGCTAAATCCCAAATCACTCTCCAACCCCTGATCAAGGACACTACTTGGCGTCTATTTAACTCTATTTGGAATTAAACCCCAGAACCTGAAGGTTAATACAGCTGATATTTTAAAGTGGAATTATAATAGGAAACATACAAGGTTTACAGGACTGTTCATCACAAACTCACTGGTTTATTCTCTTCTCCTTTTGGCTTTATCAGACCTGTAAGAATTTAAAACTTTCTTTCACTCCTGTTAATTACACTAACTAACTATCAGATTAGGCTACCTGGCAATTTAAAATTTATATTTGTGAATGAGTGTGTGTGTGTGCTTATTCTTATTACAATCAATAAACCATGAACTTTATCATCTTGCGAGACATAACTGGGACAAATCACATAGTACTGAATATTTAAATCCCTGTTGCTTTTATTTACAGCATTGCCTTAGCTTCATTGTACAAGTTCAGAATATGGAATATAACACCAAACAGGAAAGGTTTAAGGCATGATGATTAATATTTTACAGTAGCTGTGATGAGTCTGGAATTAGTCTGGTCAGATGACTAAAAGTTAAACTTACAAACGTAGAATGACGAGTGAGAGCAACACACAACTACATTCCAGGTCATAACCAGACATTTGAACACAGTGCTACATAAGTAAATTCCTATATTGTTAATTAATATGTATATACATATTACATGTACGATTAAACAGCATCACAGACTTTATTTAGTATTTAGCAGCTGTTGAAGGATGTAATTAACAGCTTCCAGGAAGCTCTCACAGGTCAGGTGAGGAGGAGGATTAATTTTGCCTTCATCACCTGCTCTGTATTTACCTGAAAACAAAATACATCGTTTATATGATGAGTCTGACAATGATGTATAAAAGGCTTTAAATAAACAAAACAAAACAATAAATGTACAAGAAAGTACCAGTTTTGACTAATATTCCCAGCATCCCTGTGTTCTGAGCTCCGCCAACATCATCTCTAGCATCCTGGAAATGGCAAAATGCCAAAAATTTTTTTTTACCTTTAAAATTTACAATATCCATATTAATAAGAATAAAGCATCACACTCACGTCGCCGATCATTACGGCCTCCTCAGGGCTGCAGTTCAGATCCCGCAGCGCTTCCAGGAAAAAGGTTTTCTCTGGTTTGCCCACAACAACAGCGCGAGAGTCAGTGGAGTACTCCAGTCCGGTCACAAACGGTCCGGGTCCCAAAGCCAGGCCGTCTTTCCTCTTGTAGTAACGGGCTTTATGGATGGCAATGAGAGGGGCGCCATTCAGAATTAGCCTAAAGTAAAACCAACAAAAATAGTTCACCCAGAGCATGCAATAAAACTTCATGCCAGTGCAATCTCTCCAGGGTTATAATGTGAAATTTGTGATTGGAGGACAACGTGCCACTATGAAAAATTAAACCTCCACTGCTTAGTGCTTATGTTATTTCTTTTCCCCCTGTGAAAAACAGAAAAGGTATTTCTTTTTTAATAATTATGCTGAAATGCAACCACTATCCAATTTCATTAGCAAGCCCGGCTCCTACTTTGCATGATTTTTGCTAAAGATATTTAACTTTAAAAAAAAAATGCAATCTTTCAAGATTTTCGCCTGCCATTGTTTTGATGTCATTAACAACTCAAGTAATGTCCAGAACGGAGACAAAATACTTTTTAAAGGCACAGAAAAGCCAATTTCTACAGTGTACAATGAGACTCTCCCAACAGAATATGTGCATCTATATGTATATATATATATATATATATATATATATATAGATACACACACTGAATATACAAGGGCCGTTCAAGTCAAACTGTGACTTTTGATTGTGTAGAATAAAAGAACACATTTATGAGAGTAAAAACATTTATTTAATAAATACATTTACTTCTCTATATAATCCTCTGCTACATTAGTACACGTATCCAAGTGCTGGGACACCATCAAAGTGGAAAAATCAGACTGCCTTCTTTACGTCTGAAACGCTGGCCTCCCAGGAACTCCTTTAATCACTCAAACATGTGGAAATGGCTTGGAGCGAGGTCAGGACTGTACAGGGGATGTGGCAATAACTCCCTGCTTAGTTCCTGTAATGTGCAAGTGGTGATGATGAATGACTGTGTGTACAGTTACCGTAGACAGATGCGTCTCTTCTAAAGGTTAACTATAGATTTTCAAAGATCAGGCATTCCACCTACTGGAGGCTTACTGGAGCAACTGCACTGTGCTCTGCGCCACCTCGGCAGGGATCATCCTAAAAAGTTTGTACCATTCAAATGCTTTATTGCAGCTCAGAGTCTCAATGCCATACTGTGCTTAAAGTCTTGCGTAGTTATTGTTTTTTATGTCTTCATTCAAGTCAAGTTCCAGTTTTGACTTGAACACGTCTTGTATATACAAATGTATCTGTGATATGAAATGTTTAATGATTAAAAATAATTAATCCCACTGATACTAGTCAGGATTCAGAACCTGAATCATCCATATGTTAACAGCATATAATTCTATGCTCTTTTTATAATTTCGGCTTTCACAGCACAATTAAACATACTTGAGCACATTGCGGACTCACCTGAAGGCTTTATTAAGCATTTCATAGTTGAAGTGGTCTGGCGCTAAGCCTACCACAACAGCGTTAGGATCTGAGGTTTCAATACCTGAGACAAGAACAAAGTGTGAGCTGTAAGTTTAAACACACTTGCTTAGAACATTTCCACAGACTAATGATCCTAATCAGCTAATTACAAATCAGCCTTTTGTGAATTCATTACGGTCAGAGCGTGAGTGCAGTGAACGAGCTCACCCGTAAAGTCCTCCAGCGCGCTATCCTCCACCAGCAGCAGGGGGCGCACCTGCTTCTGCTCCAGCAGGTTTCGTGCTGCAGTCAGCGAGGTGAAGATCTCCCGCTCTTCGATCTCGAAGCTGAGATGCCGTAGTCGCTCCAGCAACGTCCTCTTACATTCTTTCGTGGTGTTAGTGACAAATTTGACGGCCACCGGAGCACGACGTAACCTGAAACAAACAAAAAAACACATTTTATTATTACATGAAACGAGACTTTTACTAGACAAGGAAATATGTGGGAACAATCCATGAATGCATCTGTTCATCTATATTCCTACAGGTGTTTATAATTGTAACAAATTTTAAAGAAAAAAAAACATTATATTCAATCAGGATATTTGTAAAATCATGATGCTTAAACAAGCGCAATACAAACTGAATCAGCAGCTGGATATTGTGATAATATTGTATCGGCTGGTCCCTGGTTATCCATAGGATAGGATGTTTTTTTCTGTATAGTATGTGGTTCTCTGATATGTGACTTCTTCACATATCAAGAAAGATTCTTAAAAAGTTACTTGTCAGCAACTTGCGGAAGAGCTGCGACTGTCTGTGTGAACTGTACACACACTGTACACACAACCATTCACCAACACCACTTCACATTACAGGAACTCGGCTGAAGATATTGCCATGTCCCCTGTATAATCCCAATCAAGCCATTTCCACATTTGGGGGATTTACGGAGTTCCTGGGAGGCCAGTGTTTCAGAGGTAAAGCAAGTAACTCCCAGCTTAGTTCCTGTAATGTGCAAGTGGTGATGATGAATGACTGTGCGTACAGTTACCGTAGACAGATGCGTCTCTTCTAAAGGTTAACTATAGATTTTCAAAGATCAGGCATTCCACCTACTGGAGGCTCACTGGAGCAACTGCAGAAAAGAGGTGCTGCTGTTGCATAGCGCACCAGAGATTTATTCAAGAAACATGACCTGTGTGCTGTTCAACAGACCTTTGAATCTTGATGTATTAAAGTTACATTATTAGCTAAGATCATGATTAAATTTATCTTTAGTGTTAATAATCTGACCTTGCGAGTGCTTCCTGAGCTCCAGGTACAGCCACGTCCTCAATGTGAAGAGTCCCACTTAAATCAATGAGCACGGCTTTAAGTGCCCGGCGAGACGCCATCATCTATCAATCAAATCGAAGATCAGAGCATGAAATAAGACCCTTAAAGGAAATCGCTACCTTGACTGACAAGCTTAGTAAACTTCAAAGGTAACGTATGATTATAAATGGTTAAAGATGGTCTGTTTTCAGTTTAGTTACCACGCTTGTACATTACCCACTGGTTACTATTTTGTTAAGTCAATGCTGTGGTCAGAATTGCTTGGTCTAGTCAATAATGACTTAACTCAATACTATGAGGGGTGTTCAAGTCAAACTGGGATTTTTGTGGCAATGACTCCTAGTTATTACAGAGTTCCTGTATGTGGAAGTAGTGTGTGTTAATGATTGTGTGTCTGGTTCCCACAGGCAGGTGCATCTCTTCCGCAAGCTGGTGACAGGTTATCCGTCGATTTTCAAGGATCAGATCAGAGGGGCTCCAGGATTGTCAAAAGATTTCCCCTTAGTTCCCAAGTCCCGGTTTGACTTGAACGCCCCCTCATAGCATTGCAATGCATGTTTTGGAAATGTCCCTTTGTGACATCAAGTGCTGGCTTCTTAAAGCAATAACAAAACCACCAGTGAATATATCAGGCATGATTCAGTACCAACATGATCAGTGTGTGTCATCGCCTTTCACATACAGTACAGGACATGATCACACTGTTTTTAATGTGAAAAAATAATGTGACAATTATTATTTTTAAAGATTGCATCGTACATCATTTGCTAAAGACTGTCTGCACAAAACCCAGCATCAGGTTAAATATAAACATATACACACACTGTCTCTGCTGGTAAACATCATGTCAACTTTATTATTTTAGTGAAAGTGCACACTAATCATTCAGTCTGATTCAGCTAAATTAGCGGCACAATTGAACCTGCTTTTTTAAGATCGAAAAAAAAATCCGCAATGCAATAACTCTCACCCTGATTACAAACTAAACAAACATTTAAACATAAACAGAGACACATACAGGAAGACTGAAGGATCCTCACTCAAGCTGGTTGTCCAGTTCTTCTTCTTCTTTGCTTTTTCTGATACTTGTTTTAAACGTACTGCATCAGCGCCATCTGCTGGACTGGAGGAAGCGATAGAACGGCCCAACATACCTCTTTTTGCTTCTATTTATTTTCCATCAAACGGTTGCAATTGCAGCTTTGTACTGTTAAGACACGTGACATGTTCCTCTAGGGTTGCCAGATCATAGATTCAGGAAAGTGTTCTGAAAACCAACCACTTTATACTGATCAATTGGCCCTTATATTTCAGTCACACACTAAAATCCGGGTTCGATTTCTGCCTCGGGTCAGTGTGCTTGGAGTTTGCATTTTTTCCTGTGTTCTGTGTATCCCACCTCGTGGCTCCAGGCCCCTATGACCCTCTATACAGTATAAAGATGATGGTATAGACGATGCGAGTTAGATTTTATTCAAAAATCTTTATAACTCCCCCTATGGCTTTTAAATTGATATTGATAGATCTGGCAACCCTCATTTCCACATACCCTCCCTGTCTGCTGGTTCAAGGGATTGAACTCAGATTATTGTATGTGTACTAAGGTGTACATGCTCAAACTGTCTCTGGAGGTTCTTGATGGTTACGCTGAATTGGTGGAAATATAATTGTGTGTGTGTGTGTGTGTGTGTAGGAGAAAGATGCTAGGAGAGGTTCTGTTCATTAAGAAAAATTAATTATAAATGCATACAAAAAATTCATTTTTTTTATTCCCAATATCTGTACATTTACAACATTTCTTTCTGTCACATTTACTTCTCTTCAAGATCTTGTACTGATGATGGGAGAGTCGGACCGCTGTGTAAATCCTCCTCTATCACATCCCACATTCTCAAATAAGGTGGTGGCAAATGCATGTCTGAAACTGATGTCTCATGCCCCCTAAACCACACTTAATTTAAGCCCGATGAATCCTGACATCATCCACTTGAAATATGCCAGTGCCATCAGGTAAGAAACACTCCACTGATGAAAAGTCCTAATCTTTAAAGATGATGGTTCACCACTATGCTTCCAGGCTTTAATAATGCGTTGGACAGCTCTTGCCCAAGTTTAGTAGTTTCATCAATCTCCTTAGTTGTTTTCTTTGCTTGATGCAGGACAATAATTTTACCCTTCTGAAACAAAGGTACATCTTTGCCATGACCGCAGGTATGTCTTCTGACATGGCTGTTTAAGTAATGAGAAACTATTCACTGCATCAGTGAGGGTTAAATAACTCCACCCTGAACCATATTAATGACCGCAGTGATTATCCAATGGAAGGCTCTTAATTACTTGCTTAGTTCAACCCATATTTTTTTGCCAGGCAGTGTGCGTTGTTGTTGTACTGCTGTATCGTAGACAAACTGTGTTCAGGTCATTTGTTTTGTATGCAGTATTTGCACTAGCATGGTTATCCCAGTCCAGACTGTGAGCTCAGACAGACTCGTACTCTCTCTCCCAGGCAGAGAATCTCTTTGTTAGGTTCCTGGCTGAGGGTTTGGTGTGCGCGATGACCTGCAGGAAATCTTCTGTGGTCACTGTTTCTAGCCGAATAATCGGCATGTGGCTGTGACCTGTGTAAAAATAGGACTGAGATTGAGCTGGGGCAGTGTATTTTAACACATAGTTTATGTAAATTAATTCAAAATTACTAAATCACTTACCCTCAGTGTGATTTTCCAGGGTATCGAAAATCTTTCTGACAGGTCTCATCGCCGCTTCCTTACAGACCAGCCTGATATCTGAGCCAGAGTAACCGTCTGTTTGCTTGAATAATAAAAAAGTCTGTTATTAACACAAGCATCCTTAAAGGAACAAATATATACATTTTAAAGAATGTTGCATTTAAGGATTATAGTGCTGATTTGTTGGTGCTTGTCTTGTTATTGCTGTAAGACGAATGTGTTGAGCATGTCTTAATGTTAAAAATAAAAAAGCAAGAGCTTCTTATCCTAATCCTAAGAGTGTCATATCAATGAGAAATCCAACACAAAAAAGGACTTAAAGTTCTAATTAGTAGCCTGTGCAATAATGAGCGGGATGGGGGTGTTAGCATGATGCTGTGATATTAGAGCATACTGATGAAGAGCTGGACAGACTTACAAGCTAAAGTGCTGCTTACATGCTGTATATGATGACATTCAAGTGACGTACCTCTGCAAGCTTGTTGTAGTCTAGCTCAGTTCGAAGCTCGACCCCTCCTGTATTGCTGATTGGAGGGAGCCAGTGACTGATCATTGCCTTTCTGGCTGGACCAGAAGGCAGACCCACTAAGATCCGCTTCTCCAGCCTTCTCAGCATGGCATGGTCCAGCTCCCTGAGAACCCAAAAAAAGTCAAAGGTTTAAAAATGGAACTTAAGTGTATTAACTTACAGTGTGTGACAGCAGCAGTTTGCGCACCAGGGGAGATTTGAGGCAGCCAGAACAAACACCAGGTCGTTAGAGCGTGCCAGTCCATCCATCTGAACCAGGAGCTCTGTCTTCATCCTCCTGCTGCCCTCATGCTCACCTCTGAGGGGAAGAATGGCAAGAAGTGGATTGATGGGTTATATACCTAAGTAATACTTAGGTAATTAATTTTATACGCAAACATATGTCTTATATAGAAAAATCTCATTTTTTTCCAATTTGCGCATTCATAATATCTTGGTTGGAAACCTAAACGTGGTTATATGATTTTATTTTCCTGCTTTCCATTTATAGAACCAACATGAAAAGCAATATATTGTTCTAGCACATTCTTAAAGCATATGTTTCTGTATGAAGATTTTTATGTGGGTCTCAGGTAGCCTAAAAAAATCAACTAATTATATGTATAGTAGATGAATTAATGAAATGTGACAGCACAGACTAAGGGGTAGAGCTTGAGTCATCTACACTGTGTAACATATGCTATGTGTCCAAAAGGACATGGACACCTGACCATTACAGCTGTTTTCCATCCCGTTCGGAAACCATGGGCCTTAATATAGAGTTGTTTCTCAATTGGCATCTGCAACATAACAGCCTTCACTCTTCTGGAAAGACTTTCCAAAAGGTTACAGATTGTGTCTATGGGAATTTTGTGCTCAGTCAGCCACAAGAACACAGTTCTCACACAGGCTCACAGTTGGCATTCCAGTTCATACAATTTGCATTTGCTGAAACTAAGTGGATCAGCCCAAGCTCATTATGTCTCCTGAACCAAACTTGACTGTTGGCACTAGGTAGTCTAGTAGTTGGTAAACTCCCGGCATCTGCCAAATACTCATTCATCACCCTAGAAAAAAGTTTCCATTAAAGTCCAGTGGTGCTGTGATTTACAACACTCCAGATGTCACAGTGATATTAAACATGTATGCAGCTGCTCTGCCATAAAAACCCACTTCATGTCTATGGTACACACAGTGCTTGCATTTGTAGTGACTGATGCAACATAAGATAGGTAATTTTAACATCCTATATGCGTTATCGGCGGCACAGTGCCTTAGTGGTTAGCACTGTCGCCTTGTACCTCCAGGTCCTGGGTTCGATTCATGCATCGTGTCTGTGTGAATGGATTTGGCATGTTCTGCCCATTTCTTGGTGGGTTTCCTCCGGGTTCACTGGTTTCCTCACACAGTGCAAGAACATGCAAGTTAAGCTAATTGACGTTTCCAAATTGCCAAATTCCAAAGTGTATAAATGTGTCTGACTGTTACAAATGGAAATAAATACAGTGATCACCACTGGCCTCCATGGTCCCTAGTTAAGGTTCCTAGATGCATGGATGGATACAATTTGGTTTACGACTGTTTCGCTTCTGGAACAAATTATGCTCGTAATCCAAGGTTCCACTGTATAAAACTAATGCATTGGAGAGAGAGAAAAGAACCCTACCCTGGACCAATCCCTCTCTGACCCATCACTGACTCCAGCTCGTCCAGAAAAATAGTCGATGGGGCATGATATCTCGCCAACTCAAACAAAACCTGCAAAAGACACATTCACATCTATACTATTTTTTTTATAAAAACAGCACTATTACTGAGATTTTATGGAGTAACAGATAGAATCAAGTCTCTGTGTAAAACTTAAAAAAGACAATGTGCCATTTCTACACTGATATACCGATGACACTGACCCGAACCAGCTTCTCAGAATCTCCTCTCCATTTGCTCACGATGCTGGATGCAGAGATGTTAAAGAACGTTGTTTTGCATTCTGTAGCTACCGCTTTGGCCAGCATAGTCTTTCCTGTACCTGTGTGTTTTACGAGAAATAATAATAATCTAAAAAAGAAATATGGACATCACCTGCAGTTGCCTTTTTCTAACACAGACACCGACCTGGAGGCCCGTAAAGCAGCAAACCTTTCCATGGTGAGAGAATTCCTGTAAACAGTTGAGGGTACTGCAGAGAACGAGAAGATATATATTCACACTTAAACTCAGTTTAAAGAATTTCAGCGCACCATTGTATAAATAACATTACACACTAATTTCTCTCATCATTACAAGATGACATAAAAAGTCTTGCATGTCATTGATTGTCTTAACAGCTACCTAGTGGGTCATGCCTTATTACTGTCATGTCACTGATATTTACTGTTCACCTGGGGGGGGGGGTTCAGTATTAACACACACTACACTGATTTAGAATGACGTTCTGACAGCGAGCCATTAGCATGATCATACAGTCATAATAAAAAAATAAATAACATTATTATATTAAAGGAATATTTTCAGTATACGAGTGTAAATTTAACAGCTACTTGCGACATCACTATTCTTTCACAAACACGCTACACTTATTTTTATTAATAAGACGGGACAGAGATATTCTTCATGCATGCTTCATTTCATGACACTGCCTGCAGATTTTTCATCGGCGTGCAAAAAGAACATGACTGCAAGGAAAGGTTGGGTGGTATTCAAGTATAGATTTAATGCCATCAAAAGCTATAACCGCCCCGCTTCGCTTTCCTTTTAGCCTTTAGTGAGATATTTAGAATCGAAGCGTTGTGGCAGTTTGAGAAATACCAGTGTTTAGCAGCTGTGCACCTTAATGGGGTAGACGACAGCCTCTTTGACTAATCGCTTGGCAGCCTCCAGGCCTATAATGTCGTTCCAGTGCACGTTGGGGTTGTGTAAATAGATATCCTTTAGGGAAAGACAGGGGAAAGATGAAACAGGGCAATTCATTAATATCTGTTTCTCCTATGTGTGTGTGTGTGTGTGTGTGTGTGTGTGCGCGCGCGTGTGCATCTTCTCACCCGCATACAATGAGATACACATGTAAAATAATCATGGCTTTAATCTGACACGAAACATGTTTAACTTTAAATGTAGTTTTTACATAAAAATTTCTATTATAATGAAAAATTATTATTATTAATTTTTTTACCTTACTTCACAGTACTGACAAATATTAATTTGGCATTTTTTCTCAAAAGATGAACTGTTGTCTGGTCACCATTTAATTTCTCAAGCCACACTAGTTTTATTTAAGCTTTATAATCATGTCTAAGAGCATAATGTATAATATTTCTCTCCAGAAATCCTATACAGTATAATAAAATATACGTTTAGCTCCAGAACTTCCAGTATTTGGAAATACTTAAGAATTAAGATGAAGAATACTGATATACCTTAAATAAGCTGATTAATTGGGGTAAAGCAAGGTCTATACTTAAAATTGTGGTTCTCTAAACTCAGAAATGCCAGTAATCCATTATAAGATGCTGTTAACGTGACCACTAAAAATGTGTTAACTATGAGAATCGGATAATGACCAGATTATTAATATATTTATAAACACACCCAGGTTATATAAGAGTTCCCAGAGTCATGAACTAACTTTTAAAACAAAAAATAACCAATTTGTACATAGATAAAATGTTATTGTTAATTAGAACCAAGTCACGTCTGTGTTAAATATTATGTGCCAAATGGTTGTTCATTTCCTTCTTTAATATAGGACGATCTCAGAAGATTTGTATGCTTTGTGTAAACTCTACTTACTTTGCTAATTACAGCTGCTAGCTCTCTCATCTCGCTGTTCATCCCACAGAAGGCACTGATGGGTTTGAGCAGCCGATCCTGAGTGTAGCCGAATGCCACAGTAATTAGAAGTAATAATTTGTGGATTAGATGAACACAACATGAACGCAGCACTTAACGAAAATGGCTCCTGCTTAAATATGATGGTTAGATGGCTGTGAACTTACTGAAGGATCAGGATTACAGGACATGCTGCTTGGTTCATTAATAGCATCCTGAATGAGCCCCCTGTAGTCCACCAGTTGACCCTATGAAGAGTTAAAATTTAATCTGTTAATGATGTAGTTTTGAGAATATAACTGTTAATTCTCTACTATTTGACAATCCATTTGTTTTTAGATTTCGAACAAAATAACATCCTTATGTGGAATTTTCTCACAGGTTCAAGCTTCAGCATTTTGAAGGCTGTGATCTTAATGGCGGACCACAAAACAAACCCCACCAAAAACAAAATGTCTTCACTTCATATAAAATGGGGCAGTTTTGTTTGAAAAGGCCAGCATCCAGTAAACAGGATGTCCTTGTATGTGTGCTGATATGCTGGAGAAATAGTTTGGTCATTTATGTGTCAGTCCCACAGCTGCTGTGCGTGTACATACAATAGGTGGGTTCTGGCTTGTGAGAGTTATGCAAGAGGACAAAACAAAACTGATGAGTATTTCCTGTTTTTCCACTTAAACAATCTGAGCGGCCAGAGCAAAACATTATTTAGCAGAATTGATATTTAATGGTACACTGATGATTAAACACTACTTTTGGGTACCACAGTGGCTACCTACGTTAAGCAAATATCTCATAGGGTGTTGAAGGTTTGTACATATTGTATTTGATATGTTAGTACAGACTACTGGTATGGTAAAGTACATACAATACCATATTAGATAAACACTGAACTCTGGTAGCCACCCAGAAGGTACCATTGTACAGTATACACCAAAGTACTGTGTATAAACCTTTTGAGGGTACCATAACAGGTGGAGAGGTTACTACGGTACATAAATATTACTATTATGGTACATAAGCATGTATAACATATTTTTGGGAGTATGCTAGTATGAGTTTCATAGTACAATACTTTAGTACCATGTACCACTATACCAAAGTATGTACCATGATAGTGTGGTACTGTATATGTACTATATTGGTAAATAAGTACCTTTATCCTGTCGAAAAATATCATGGTACTGTATACCCTTATACAGGTACCATTGGACTACCCATCCATTCATCTAGTAACCTCTGTAGTCCAACTAGGAAGCATGGAGGACAATGCTGGCCATTGTATTGTATAATGGTACTTATACCATGCTGAAGTCCCTATGGGTAAACTACTGTCCTTTCATTTTATTAAAAGCAAAACTAAAAAGCAAGACCTAAGAAGCTACCTTCTTCACCTGCATCCCGTCGCCAACTCCGTTTCTGACGACAGAGGAGACATTCAGGCCGAGGTCATTACTCTCTGGGAGATATGATCCTCCGTTCTCCTAAAAAAAAAAATCAGACAGCTGAAATGTCTGTGACCAACCTGCACACATCTTTAAACAGTCGTGGGATAAAGTATAAACTTACAGTGCCAGACTTCACCAAGTCCTTTCCTACTGACTTAGTCTCTTGCTTTTTAATCCCGTTCCGGGATGGTGGACCCTGAACACATGGAATCCTGGGCAGTGTTTGTTTTACACTTGAGGTTCTAAATATAACAATAAAATAATAATAATTAAAAAAAAACAAGAATAAAAGGGATGGCGAATACATTATAACTTTTTTTTTTTAATGAAAAGTATACCGACCTCTTCTTAGTGGAGCTTCTAACATGTCTGTTCTCAGCTAGGGTGGAAAAGTGGTAGCATTAGGCACGCTACCAAACAGAGGCAAGCATTACCAGGATTCGTGCATTTTTAAATATGCAGTGTATATTAACTCATTCATAATAATGATAATAATAATATATTTACGCAACAAATTTAAAGCAGAATCATTCTTATAGGAATTTTTTACAATTCCTTTTTTGTTTTAATAGTATCATTTCTCAAAGATTTATTGGCATCCTTAGTCAATATATATATTTTTTATTTGCCACTGTTCCCAGGATTGCCTATTAGGAAGAAACATTTTATATCCAGAAATTTCTAACCCTGTAAAGCTGCTTTGCAACAGTGTTATAAGTGCTATGCAAACAAAATTGAACTGAACTGAATTTGGATTGGTTTCAAAACTAAATGTTTAATGCCATTTTTGTTACAATAAGCTGGTTGGAGAGGTTACACAAGACAGTGATTTCTGGGAAAGAATCATTTACAATAGTGGTCAGATAAAATCAAACATATTTTTTTATACACACCATCAGCATGTTCTTAAACTAACTAACTAACTAACTAACTAACTAGCTTGCTTGCTTGCTTACTTACTTACTTACTTACTTTCTTTGATTGATTGATTGATTGATTGATTGATTGATTGATTGATTTATGTGAATTCACGGCAGGACAATCCTGCCCAAAGCAAGATTGCCTCTGCCAGGAGATTTAGTCCAAGACGAATCTTTGATAAATTCCATGGCACAAATATAGTACTACTAACTTTACAATAGTGTGCATGGTGAAAGGTTTCTATTACAGCCCTCATCAATTTTGTTAGTACAGTCTGAGCACTGTTTTTCTTTTCAGGTAAGGTTTTACCAAATATTAATTGTGGGAGTGACATGTTTTTACAGTATGTTAAAAAAAAAAAAGAAAAAAAAAGTGTACAGCATCACCTCCTGTTCAAGCTTAAAATATGACTTGTTGTATGTGTGTGTGTGTGTGTGTGTTTTTTTTTTTTTTTTACATTATTACACAAGTGCCAATAGTTCTGGATTCATTCATACATACGGACAGATGAGTGTTTTAAGGCCCTTTTCACTGACACAAAGTTTTTAGAATGTCTTACTCAAACTTACCTTGTTCTGGCAGTTTCTTTGATAACTTTGGATATTTCTGAAACTTAATGAAATGAAAGCTTTCGTACTCCATGAGAACAGTGTCCAAGTCAATATTGTCGCACACTTCAAACTTGCGCAACCCAAAATGGGTCTCTTGTTCCAGTGCACTAGCAGCGTCCACATACCTGTGAAGATAAAGAGAACAAAAAAATCCTTTTTTTCCTAAATCTTAAAGAATAATCCCAGATGGATTATCCCAGTTATAATATCATGTGAATACATGGCATGGGGATAATTCCCAGATTATTACAAGAAATGCAAATCTCACCCTTCCTCTATTAAATGATGATAAATTAATACAAGCAAATTCCTTTTTCTGGTCTCTGTTCTTAATTCGTCCTGAAAAAGAAATAAATTTTTAAACAGCAGAAACCACACACACAGCCAGAAGATGGCGCCAAATACCCAGTATTCTGAACTAGAGGCCATCACGTGACACGTTGCCGTGGCAACAAAAGACTCAGCAGACTGTCTATTGTGAATTAGCTTAAAATATGACACAACTTTTACCACATAATACGAATTATTGAGATATCAATAAGACATTATAAAAATATATATTTACATTTTATTCTAATTACTAATAGACCACTAGCGAAGCAGCAAAGCGCAACAGTGTGACTACTGAAGTTAAGCTAATTAAGTAGATAGCTGTATAGCTCTGAGCTAATAACTTGTCTGGGCCAAAAACAACAATAACAAAAAAAAAGCTAAGATATAAATAAATGCCAGCTGCCCACTTACTGCTTCTCTGGCCTGGTTTGCAGTTTTAATGGCCTGATATGATAACTCCATCGTGTTTCCTGATAAACAGGAGTCCTGCTACATAGACACTCAGTGCAGTCACCAGTCGCGCGCGCAGCCTCAGTGACGTCACGTTTACGCTGTGCATAAGTTTGCACCCCCTCGGCTGTGAAGTTACATAGGGGCTACAGTATATTTTACAGTTTCCTTACAAGATACAGTATGTTTTTATACTTGTGTATGTGGGTGTGTGTGATAGATACAGTGCCGTGAAAAAGTATTTCCCCCTTCCTGGTTGATTCTGTTATACATAATTGATTCAAACCATCAAATAAATTTTTATATTACACAAAGACAACCAAAGTAAATACAAAATGAATTTGTTTTCAATGATGATTTCATTTATTAATAAAAAAAAAACTTTCTCTGACAAAATAAAGTAGCTATAAGATCACACATCATGCCGCAATCTAAAGAAATTCAACAGATGAGAAAAAAAAGTACAAGACGTCTGAAAAGGGTTACTAATTGATAAGGCTTTGGGACGACTGCGAACCATTATCCGCAAATGGAGAAAACTTGTGAACCCAAAAAACAATGGTGAACCCTCCCAGGATTGCCTGGTATACCAAAATTACTCAAAGACCATTTGAATTTGAGACCACAACTAAAACTCATTCAGGACCTCATGAAAGAACCCAGAACAACATCTAAAGAACTGCAGGTCTCACTTGCTTCAAGAATATATATACATTATATCTGACCAACAGAAGCAACCCCAGATTATAACACTGCCACCACAGGCGTGAATGGTAGGCACTAGGCATGATGGGTGCATCACTTCATCCACCTCTTTTCTTACACTCATGGACTTATTAGACCAATAATCAATCAATCAATAATCTTGACAGTACAGTACTGTTCCTGCAGAACAGCTCACCTTCATGTCCTAAAATAACACCTGACTGTGGTTGTTAATTTTTATATTTTATAAAAAAAAAAAATCCATTATTGGCCTAGAATGTAAAAAATAAACCCAAATTTGAGTCAAAATTTTTGACTGGTACTGTGTATATCTATATCTATCAATCTACTGTATATATCACTGTAAGATATACAGTAGTACCTGTTGTTAGGAGACATTATACATTTTGAGGATCAGATGGCTTAATGGTAAGCATTGTCGTGTTGCACCTCCAGGGTCCAGGTACAATTCCCGCCTCTGTATGCATGGAGTTTGCATGTTCTCCCCATGCTTGGTAAATTTCCTTCGGGTACTCTGGATTTTCTTCCCCAGCTCAAAGACATATTAGGCTAATTGGCATTCCCAAAATGCCTGTAGTCTGTAAATGAGTGCGCCCTGTGATGGATTGGCAGCCAGAGTGTACCCCGCCTTGTGCCCTAAGTATCTTGGGATAGGCTTTAGGTCACCGCCCCCCTGAATTCAGGATAAAGCGGTCCCAATGATGAGTG
The DNA here is from genome assembly GCF_024256425.1 of Clarias gariepinus. NCBI lineage: Eukaryota > Metazoa > Chordata > Actinopteri > Siluriformes > Clariidae > Clarias > Clarias gariepinus. The sequence continues at coordinate 22,790,294 of NC_071116.1, read as the reverse complement.
AGTGAGTGAGCAAGCGAATGTTTGATGCTCTACAGTGCTATTAGAGGACAGACGTTACACTGCAGATCTTTAATTGGATTCACTGGTTCCCTGAGAGAATAGCAGATTAAGACTGTCTGAACTGTCATACAATTACTTGTGAGACAATTTAAAACATATAAGTAACAGCACAGAATGGAACAAAGTTTTATTGTGGAGGAAAGCTGGACAGAAATGATTTGCAGTAAACAATTAACACATCATTCTGGTGACAGCAACACCTATGTATAAGATCTTCACAGTCTAAAGTGCTCATTGAGGTATTGCAAGTAATGAACTGGACATTTCATGTTTTTTTTAACATACAATGAATAACAATTAAGACTTTTTTCCTCACAATAGGATAATCAAATACTCTAGATGTCACCTATGTTATAAGAAGCATCTCACTTTTCTCTGTTAGTATTTGCCTGAGAAAGTCCGAACCATAAGCTCAGTCTGTTACAGGATACCACTGAAGTACAGTAGTACAACGCAACACGAAGATCACTCCAGGCTTTAGAAGACGCCTGCTTCAGTCAGGAAAGTGTTGGCCTCCAGGAGCAGACACTTCATGTATACACGAAAGGTGTAAAAAAGCGTTACAAAGTCCTGTGTGCTGAAGATTGTGTCTGCTAGTGCAAAACCCAGCGTGGATGGAATAAATCCTCTGCCGTATTCCACCATCCAGGTCCCAGAGGTCCACTGCACCGAGGTCGCCTCGCCCACCGAGTGCACGATCGTGTCCCCTGACAAAGGCAAAAAGCGATTGCACAACAAGATGGTTAAGATTAGGTCTTATGAGAATGGGGCATTTTGAGAAGTAAGTAAGTTAACATGAGGTAAGAGAATAATCCAGAGTTTTTCTGTTTACTCCTTTGTGATGCATGTTAGACAAAAATTGTGGCATATAAATAATTAATGAAATTAATAAATATATTTTTTAATGCTTTTAAATTAGTTTTTTGCATAGGAAAACATGTTTAATTTTCTGTATGTTCCAGTTGGGCTAAATAAATGTTTAGGTTAAAAATGCTCTTTAAAAGGTGTTGTCAAATGCATAATTTTAAATATTTCTAATTTTTCTCATACCTGGGTAGTAAGTCTCACTTTTAGTAGTTCCTTCTTTCCATTGCCGGAAAGTCCCAGAAATAATGGTGTCCGATATCTCAGCCCAATAACGCCCTAAAGAAGAAAAAAAAAGATACTGTTTTAAAGCAGATCAGCAGATCCTATAAGCCTCAGCAAAGGTTTTGCGTTCTTAATGGAGAAACTGTTCAACAGTATGGATTTTATGCTTTGACAATGCACTTGAACACAGCCCAAAAGGCAACCAATGAGATAACTTCTTGTATACAACATAACAAGAAGCAATTTGCTTCGTATTGAAGGAATGGAGGAGAAATAACACTGAGGTTAGGAATGACCACGCTGCTCTTGGGCACAAATACTCACCTGAGTGTCCGCTTGTGTCCACGGCGGTCCCGAATAGCAGCACGTACTCGGTGAGGGAGGCGTGGAGCAAACACATGGAGCCCATCCAACCCCCGGCATTTACAAACACCCACTGCAGATCCTCGTCAGGCAGGATGTGGCCCGAGTAGCGCTTCCGCAACTCCACCACAACTTTAGAGAAGGCTTGCTCAGGATCCTGACCTAAACACATATCATACAGATAAACATATATAGATAAAGAAGTTGGACAGATCTGGGGTGTTCATATTCAAGATGGGTCTAACCTGGCCACACATAAGACTCACTGGGGCTTCCTCCCACGTCCAAAAAACATCACGTGTCGACTGACTATGTTGAACTCTGCATTTAAGTATTAATGTCTGCCGATGAATCAGCGTCCCATTACATTTAACGCATTTAGCAGATGCCCTTAACCAGAGCGACTTTTTTACATCTGTGCAGTTAAGGATTATGGGCACAGTGGCAACTCGAAGACCCTAAATACGAAAAAAGAAAAAGACGATGAGCATGCTCTTGATCTCAAGCTGCAGACCTGCCTCGCCTTTTCTGGTCGTGAAGATTATGGGCTCCAACACTGTGAAGACTGCTTCATCTCAGGGGCATACCCGTACACCTAAGTTTCACCAACGGCATACTTCTTGGCAGACACTGACACAATATTTCTTCGGCTTCTGGGTCAGCAGCCTGGCGATAAACTTGGCGGCAACACGGCACATGTTCATATCACACGTGAGGATCTTGGACTGTTCTGTATGACACACCGATAATGGCACTGAACTCGTTGAAGGTTTTTTCTGGTCTTTCATCATCTTCCAGTGATATTCTTCCACTCTTGAAGCCTGCATGCCACTCAAAACACCTCGAACGACTCATTGCAGCATCACCGTAAACTTGCTGAAATATGTCAATTACTTATCTTGGTCTATTTTTTTTTTTTACAATCACAAAAACCTGCCATTCTAACAGGAGGGTGTAGAATTTTCATAGCCACTGTATATCCTATCTGTCATAAGAAGTGATCAGAGCAGCAAGCTTGTCAAATGACCTTTTGACTGAGGCTGGAGATCAAGTAGCCACATCTGTGCTCAAGTTCCAATCTGAGTATAGAAACACATGGCACATACTGTAGCTAGACGCATACAGTACACTTCAGGATCACAACACAGCCTTGTAACTTACTTTTTATACCCCAGGCATTTCCATCTCATCTCAACTCACCTGCGTACTGTTTGGCCAGTTTGGCGACGTCCTCTTTCGTAAACACATACTGTTTACTGGCTAACCAGTACTGTACATACTGTAGGACTAACACCAACACTCCCACAAACACCACGAATTTCAGGAACGACCTCGTTATAAACATTATGTCGGAACCGATTACCTGCACTTAAACACATACAAACAAAAACTACTAGGTAAAAAAAACAACAACACCTAACACTCTTGCTTCATTCAAACTCTTTCAGACAACTGAGCTAGCTAACAGGCTAGCATGCATGGTAAACCAGTGCACTCGGTTGCCATGACCTGATGAGCTTATCGATTTCGACCAATCAGAAGTCGCCGTAAAAACCTCTCATCCAATGAAATAAAAGACCTGAACTAGGAAGCGAGTTGTCCCGGTGCATTTCTGAACAACTACACGGCGCTTGACTTGCGCATTCTAAGACAACTTTGTATTTATTTATTCAGTACCGATAAAAGTGTAAAAAGAAGGAGTCCTATAACATGACTTTTTTTTAAAAAATAAAAAATATTTTTTCATTGTTTAATATAGAATTACTTAAGTAAAATGTCGTAGTAGTTATCCACAGTGTTGCGCAAAATGAACGGAAAAGCGCTCACTCGAAAAGCAACTTCCCTCCTACCTGCTGAGGTTTAAATGAACACAGATAGCGTTAGTGTTAATGTCAGCTAGCGAATGACACTTTGTTTCAGCTTCTTTTATACTCTTTAGGTTGCCATGGAGATCACGGAGCCTGCAAGCAAAATGCAGTTTGATCCCAGAGGTAACTGATATAAGTTATGTTCCCATGCAAGACCCTTGTTTGTTTTTTTCTTTTTTGTCGTGTCCACACTTATGAAGTTTGAATAGAGAATCGTTATTCTGCATTTAACTGTCATTCTTTTTACAGAACACAAAAAATGTTTTTTTGAGCAAACACACACACACACAAGCGCGCGCACACGCACACACACAGAGTACACATATCGGATCATCTCGTGACAAGTCAGCTGACTAAACTTTTCCAGATTTGGACTAAATATATAATGTAATTGATCATACTCTTGCTTTTTTTTTTTTTTTTTTCTCAGTAATCCAAACTGCCCATTTCCCCTTCAATAACAGTGTAAATTAACCCCCTTTTCACCAAAAACCGTGGAGTGCATAACATGAAAATCATCAAATTTACCATTTCTTTGGATTTACTAGATTAATATTTCAATGAGTGTTTAAAAACATTTAACTGCTAATCTTTATTTTGATTCTTTGAGAGAAAAAAAACAAAAAAACAAAACAAAGCCGAACACATCTTTTAAGTTGTTTTGTTTAGGATTTTTGTGTTATTAAGCACAACAGCGACACCAGTGGTCACAAGAAAAACTTACAAAGTGGAATGAAGCATTGAAAAGGAAGGCTTGGACTGATTCTTTTTTAGCCCATACTGCAGATTGAGTCAGACAGTGAAAGTTCCGTCCTGTTACGAGGTGGTATCAAAACGTTTAGAGATTTGCCGGCCATAGATCTGGTCGATTTCATCATACATCCTCCCTCAGATGCTTTAAAACCAGGCAGTAGAATTTACTATTGACGGCCTGCCCCCTGGAAATGAAATCTCAATGGACAATGTCGCAAAATTCTAATTCGAAGCCCTGAGTCAAAAGTCAAAATAAGCATACACTTGGTCAAGCTGCTGACCGGCCTCGCCGCTTCCGGTTGTGGAGATGATGACCTCTTCCTATTGCTTCGTCTCAGGGTCGTACTCATATACCCAAGTTTCGTCACCGGTAATAATCGTCGACATGATGGACAGATCATCCATGAAGAATTAAGAAGTGAGACTTGGGCTGATTTCTTTCTAGCCCTAGTGCAGGTTGAGTCAGAGAGTGATAGTCCTGTCCTGTTATTATTCAGAGTAAAATCTTATGTCCACATAGGTGATATACGTAGGCAGTGGTAGCTTAGTGCTTAATATGTTGGACCACAGTAGGTCAGAAGGGCACAGGTTCAATCCCCAGTACCACCAAGCTGCTACTACTGGGCAGTTTAGGAATACTGTTAACCCTGACCTGCTAAGATGTATGATTAAAATCTGTATAATAATAATAATATATATAATAATAATATTTATAATAATAATAAAAAAGAAAACATGAGGGTCTTTCACATTTGAAGGTACATGTGAAGTTGAATATGGTGACTTATTTATTCCATCATCTTTTTCTTTCTTTCTTTCTTTTTTTTTTTTTTTTTACCCCAAAACACTTTTAAAAATACTGTACATCTTGACAACTTAGAATATATAAAAAAAGGATAAGAAACATTTGACCCAACAATATAGGTGAGCCGAGGGCTGCTATCAAAGCAACCTGGTTTTTAATAATGCCTCAGCAGTGCTACAATCTGATCACCTCCATGCCATGCTGCATTGATGCAGTATATTCATGCTAAAGGGCCCCCTAACCAAGTACTGAGTGCATACATTAACATGATTTTTCAGAATTTTTGTATTGTAAAGCCTTTTTTGATTGATAATAGGGAATATTCTAGTAATATAAGATGCTGGATTTTTTTTTATTTCACAAGCTGTTAGCTGTAATCTTTAAAATAATTTAAGAAAGAAAGGCTTAAAATGTTTCCCTTTATATGTTATGAATCTAGAATATAAGAGTTAAAACTTGAGTTTAAATTATGAAAGAAAATAAACTTTTTCACAAAATTTACAATTTTTCGAGATGCACTGTAGTACATGTAATATAGAATGATAAATAACTGAACTGTAAATTTAGCACTTTCTGATTGCTGTGTTTGTTATTTAGATTTAATTATGTCATAGACTCAGCAGAGCATTATGATCTTAAAAGGCATGTGTGTGTGTATTTTTAATAATTTTGCCCAACGTCATACTTGTTACACACATGGCATCATGACCAGCCATCACTGGTTGTGACTCTATTTCCATTACCCACTCTTTTATGACTTCTTGTCTCAGAACACCAGCATATGAGGTACAACCCGCTGCGGGATTCTTGGGTCTTGGTCTCTGCCCATCGGATGAAACGGCCATGGAAAGGCCAGGTGGAGAAGGTGCAGGAGGACAACGTCCCTCGTCATGACCCCACCAATCCCCTCTGTCCCATGAGCACCAGAGCCAATGGGGAGGTGAGATCATCATAAACCATTCTGGCATATGACTGTTAAAAAAGGTGATACATTATATAGTCACAATCTGGCATGTGCTTTAAACAGCAGAAGTTTATTTTATTATTTTAGCTAAGCTTCTATTTATTTAGATTTTATGGCAGCTTTTATTCTTGTTTCATGGCTTGCATATGTATTTACTTTCTTCTTGAACGTTTCACAAATTCAGTGGATTTAACATAGATTTCATTAGCAGTATATCTTATGAATGTACACAAAACAGTCTATTGAAACTGAACAATTGGTTACTGTATGAGATTGAGTCGAAAACATTGTGGTTATATTCAAAGTCCTGTTGGTGTCTTATTAGCGCTTTCCGTTCAAAGCTACTGTCTCCCCAGTCACTGCTGTGCAATATGTAAACGTGTTACATTAGTTTATTTGTAACAGCGGTGCGTGCAAAAATAGATGTCCTACTTGTGATTTGCGTGAAAGAAGAGCAGCATGAAGTGATTTGTTTTTTTTTGTGGTCCATGGGTGTACCTAGTGCCATTATTTATTGAAGACTATGCGTATGGAGAAGGTGTTTGGATATCGGCAAAAAAAAAAAAAAAAAATACTCCAAGGAAGGTGAAAATTACTTAAAGAGAATCATTAGTGGTGACAAGACATAGATTCGTCACTATGAATCTAAGAAAAAGTCAACCGTCAGCCGGAAATTTGATGCTTACAGTTTTCTGGGATTTTCAAGGGCCAGTATTGAAACATTATCAGGAAAAAGGTTCAACAATCAACAGTGCTCATTAGAGTGAGATGCTAATTTGAGTTGAAGCCTAAACTTTAACGGGTTAATGCAGAGGATTGATATCCGAGGGCGTCGTAATCTTGCATGATGCACTCTGCAAAAACTTTGTTTTAAGGTGTTGAGGAGCACCTGCCCTATATTCCCATTATACTTTCTACTTCTACATAATAAAACTGTTATGATTCAATAAAATAATGAAAATGAATAGAATTGAATATGTATTTCAAGTAGATTTTGAAACATTACATATGCAATACTTGTATGTTTTAGATGCAATCCCTCTTACTTCTGCAATTATACCACAGACCACAAGGGGTCTCAGGTTTCTCTGGCAGTTACAATGTATTGTGAAATATTATTAAAATGTTCCTGCTATCTTTCTTGTCTACTTACAGCAGCTGAAAACACACACGTCAGAGAGCGCTATTTTGTTTTGTACCTGTCAAATTCTTATGCACTGTAGATAACACATTCTGCACAATGAAACTGATTAGGTTTGCTAGTGATGTATAAATATAGACTTGACTGAAACTGTTAATTATGTTTTAAAATAAGGTTTTAAAAAATGTCACATTCATGAACACTATAGACTCTGGGGTCTAATCTTTTAATTGAGAATTCTATCCCGGTCAGGGTCCCACTGAATAAAGGAACAATCCTGGTAATTTAACACTGCATGTGAGACAGGGATACACCTCAGATGAGATACACAGTTTGTGTTTAAAAGGTTAAAGAGTCTTGCATATGAAACCTTGTTGGTTAAAGCACTACAGATGTGAGTAAAGTACTTCAGTTATTTTCGCTTTATGTACAGCACGTTTAAAGTGCTAGAAATGCAGGTTATTATATCCATATTGAGCTTTTCCTCTCCATTGCCTGCTGCGTCTGTGTCGCTTTATAAAAACTTCTGCTACCTGAGCAGTTTTTGGAGTCTTCTTATGAAAGTTTAGCCATAAGCGTTGTGGGAACTTTTATTGAAGCGTTTAAAAAAAAAAAGGAAACTGCTGAGAAAACTGATGTTTTTGCATTCATTATAAAAATGTCCTCTAAGCAAGGAAATAATGATCTCTCTTTTCCTTTCTTTACTCTCTCCTGTGAATAGTTTTTTAAAAGGTGTAGATGTTTTTGTTCGACTCTTCTCTCATCTTCCATGCAATATATTTACTTTTGGTGATCACATGGGTGGCACAGTGGCTTAGCGGATAGCACTTTGATTGGGTTTGATTCCTGCCTCGGGTTTGTTTAGATGGAGTTTGCATGTTCTCCAAATTGGGTTAATTGGTGTTTCCAAATTGCCCTCATCCTCTAAGTCTCTTGGGCAGCGGTAGCTCAGTGGTTAAGGAGTTGGACTACTGATTGGGAGGTTGAAAACCCCAAAACTACCAAGTTCTCACTGTTGGGCCCTTGAGCAAGGCCCTTAACCTTCAACTACTCAGATGTGTAATGACAAAAATGTCAGTCGCTGTGGATAAGAGCGTCTGCCAAATGCCGTAAATGTAATGTAAATGGATATGCTCCAGGCCCCCCGCAACCCTGTATACATGATATAACGGTATAGATAAGGAGTTACAGTAATGATCACATGCAACTCATTACTGTAACTTTTGAAATTCAATCACAGTCTATATTAATGTTTACTGATATATATATATATATATATATATATATATATATATATATATATATATATATATATATATATATATTTTTTTTTTAAATATTTTTTTATATCCTTCCATTCAGGTGAATCCTGATTATGACAGCACGTTCCTGTTTGATAATGATTTCCCTGCGCTGCAGCCGGACGCACCAGATCCTGGTAAAGTGTTTGCTGTGTTAGTTTCGTGATCAGGGATATCACGAGCGAGCTGTAGGACATGACAGAGAATCAATACGTAATTAGGGTAACGCTAGTATCATACTGTAAATATGGTAATACCTTATAACCCCCCCTCCTCACATTGTAGCAGCGTTTCTTCACCTGATTGTTATGTTAACAAAAAGTCCTTACAAAAAAAGTGTATCCTTTATACACTAAATAAAACTGTAAAGTTGGCGTGTCTATAAAATATTTAAAAGAGACGTAAGATGTAAGAGGAACACATCAAGATGGTTTGGGGATTTTTTTGTTTGTCTGTTTGTCTTTGTTTGTGCACGCATCACTTAAAAACTAATGAACGAATTTTAAAGGGGTTTTCACAGGTGTATTTGGCCGAGCTTGAGGTAACATATAGGGTTTGTTTCATTGCATTGCCACGGGAAGAGAAGACATGCTGCTTTGAACTTTAAATGAAAAATGCCCTTATATCATAAAAAAAATCAAGCTTGTAGGAAAATCATTAGTTCAAAAATTTTACAAATAGAGCAGTACATTTTTTTTACACACGCTTATGAGTGTGCAACTGACATCTCCTAAATAAACGCAATCTCACATCTTCATTTCGTGCAATTCACAGTAACATAAAAACAACAAAATTTTTTAAAATTTCAACCTAAAATTCATTATCAGTTTATGTGGATCGTTAACAATGATAAGTCTCCTTGCAAAATTGTTACGATGGAAACAATAGCTACTGTTACCTTGCAGCACTTTACACTTGGTGTAGTAGTATACTGTACATCATTTATAAATAAGTTTCATTTGTGTTGTGTTGTGTGTGTGTGTGTGTGTGTTAAACAGGGTCAGACCATCATCCTTTGTTCCAGACCAAACCTGCAAGAGGTGTTTGGTGAGAAAGCTTCTGTTTTACATGCAAACACTAAATAATGATATTGGTAAAAATATATATTGGTATGTAATATTAATCTACTGCTTTTACTCCAGTAACATATATGTCCAACATAAACAGTCCACACACGCCTGTTTGAATTGCAGGTTTTTCTAATGCAAAACAGACATCAAAGACAAATATTTTTTTTAACAAATTGAGTCAAACTATAGGACTTGTGATAAACTTTCTGGTGAATGAAAGCATAAAACTGATCGACATTAACAGAAGACTTTATGTACAGTACTAGGTACTGTGGTGAGACTGTGGCAGCGGTAAAACATTTTCAAGTGGAACGCCTGACGGAGAACTCATCACCAACTTGCGGAAGAGACGCGTGTCTGTTTGTGGGAACCGCACACACAGTCATAAACCAACACCACTTGTACATTGCAGGAACGCCTGGGAGTTAAAGCCAAATCCCCTGTACAGCCCTGATTTTGCTTCATGGCATTGACACATGTTTGCGGCATTAAAGGAGTTTCTGGGAGGCCAGTGTTTCAGATGTGAGACAGGAAGTCTGATAGTGAGAGAACTTTCTACTGTTGGCTGGCTAGTGGGTGAAAATTGGCAGAAGACCAAACTGGGGAGAAAACCCATATCTAGACTGGTTTACTACATTTAGGATAATTGGAAAATTAAATTTTAAAATATCAGAAGTGTTGGAGCAGTGTTACTTCTACAAAATCCTGATGAGGTTAAAATTTTCTTGAAGGTACTTAGAATTTAATGCTGCCTTTAAATTTTTTAAAAAGTAAAACTGAGAGAACTGTCATCTACTGTTGATTATTGTAATGTTCATGATTACTTTATAGTCTACATGCAGTGTTGTGATTCAGTGTTGTTGAATTCTCCGTTCTGATTTATTTTCTCTACATTACATGCTTTTTGGTAAAGTTTGTCCTTTCTCTGGCATAGAATTACAAGCTGGGCTTATGCCAATAAACAGATTAAAACTTGATGTTATTTAATTTGTCCTGCGATGGATTGGCACCCTGTCCAGGGTGTCAGGGTGCTCCATCAGCTATATTTTTCCGCCCCCTGTGCCATCAGATAAAGAAATTTGGCTGTTCTTTACCGCGTACAGAAGTATGTTCATTAGTGCTAAACTTTTTCGCTCGGCTTGTTGATGCTCAGCTTAAAGCGAAAATCCTCACATGTTGTCCGGAGAGGACACACGCAGAAGAGAAAGAGCCAGACTAAATGATTTTGTGTTTTCTAATTTGCAGCAGTGGGGCAAAGAAATCAATAGCGAGAGGTTATAGAGTCATGACTTATAACAGCAGTGTTGTACTTCCTTAATGAGGTGAAACGTGCCTGGTGGTGTTTGTTAGCACACCAGCAAAAGATATGGTTCTGGCTTACTCTGGTTTATTCACACTGGTTTACTTTATGTACTGTAGCATGCCCTGTGCCCTGCAGTGTCCATATATTGTATAGTACAGTTGGGTGACAAATTGAAGGGAGAAAAAAACCCCACTGGCTTTGTTGGTCATTGGGAGGCATCCTGCTTGCTCTCTTTCCCTTTTGTGGTGAAGAATGACTTTATTATATTTTTTAACTGTGCTATTCTGACTTTTATTACTCGAGAAAAGGGACAGAACAAACAACTCTCGGTATGGGTTTATAAAAGATTATACTGTATTATATGTATCGTAATATATTATGTCTTCTTTTTCTAGACTTTTCAAAAGTGTTGAAATCCATATATATCCATATATAATTTTTTTTTTGCAAAACTGTAAATTTTAAATGTAACATAATATACATAGATCAGCCATAGAATTTAAATCTACATAAAAGCTTAACACATTATCATTGATTATTAATGATACATCAGTAAACTGGTGACAGGATTATAGACACCCAAGCTCACCTATGCCCAAAGGGACCAAATGCCAGTCCGCCGGTCCGATCCCGCAGAGAAGCCGATGCAGCATAAAAGCCGGCCACCAAAGAATGATATCAGAACAGCCAGTGCACCAAGTAATGCCAATGTACTGCCAAACCAGTCTCCAAACTCTTTTGATTTAATTGAGCATCCATGGGATATGCTGGACGAACAAGTGAGATCCAAAGAGGGCCCACCCTGCACAGCACAAACTACCCAAGGGATCTGCTGCTTATGTTCTGGTGCCAGACACCACAGCAGAACCCCAGAGGCCCTGCGGAGCCACACCCTGATGAGCCAGAGTGACACTAGTGACACAAGGGGAACATACAAATTACTGGACATGATGTTTTGCGTTAAAATGTTATGGATGTTCCTAAGGCATCTTGATATGTAGGTTTGCAAGCGATGGTCAGTGATGTAATAAAAGATAAATGTGTCTTATATATATATATATATATATATATATATATATATATATATATATATATATATATATATATATATATAAAAACTTTTTTAAATTAATTATTAAACAATAAGAAGAACATCCAGTTAGCTTTTTCCTGTCAGTATGTAGTTACATTTTATATGAAAAGGGAAAGAAAGATGCCATTACAAAATTCTTGATATCTCAGAAAAGCTTATTGTGATATTATAGTTATTTAACCTGTTTTAAGACGTTTTCACTCATTTCAATCTTTAAAAGTTCTAATTCTATTGGGAAATTATTCTAGATCAGATTTTTCCTAATAAAGCAAGATTATGTCAAGCTTAAAAATAATAAATAATAAAATCTAGGAATGGGTTTAATAATCGTGTATTTGGGTGATTTTAATGATAAATTTAGAAATCCTAGATAAATTTCACTATTTTGAAGAAAGTTATATTTGTTGTTGTAAGGTATATTTTTGCTGCAGATTTGGTGGATAAGTGGTTTTAGGTTTCATTCTGCAGTAAGTTATATGACGCCAAACATACAGTATTAAATGTTGTTTACGCTCAAACTTCGCTTTTTTTTTTACCGTCACTAGGTGGTGCTGTGAGTCTGCCAAACCTCCAGTGTCCACTGTTTTGATTTGTAAACCAATATCCCTTTTATTCAGCCACAACCAAAGTTAAAACTTCGCCAGCTTTCTGTTTGATTAATCTCGTCAGCTGAAATTACACGCTGTGTGTCTCTTTACATCAGTCTGAACCGTTCAGTCTCCGGAGGCTCCTCCGAATCAGATGTGTGCTGGAAGCCAATTAGTGCCTCAGCCTGAGTGTGCTAGTGCAGCAAAGCCTCCTGTGGCCTGCCCTGTATCTTCCATACAAAGCTCGTGTTGTTTTGCCAACTTTTGGTCCTGAATACAAAGTTTAAGGAGCAGAGAAGACGTGTGCAATTTGTGCAGTGGAGGACAGTTGGTCTCCTTGTATGGATGTCCTGCGAAATAATGAGACATATACCACAATGGACCTTGTTTTTCAATCTTTTGGAACTGAAACTTTCTGTCAAATTTGCAAAGTTTTTTTCTGTATAAATTCCAATCAGCGATAATCCCTTACAGGTTTAGGATTTGCCGCAATACTTGAAGGTGAATCGCTCAGAGCTGAAAATAGAGACTTAATACTGAAAGATTGCCTCCTTATTGTAGAATCTGCAAAATTTTCTAGTAATGCAGCTCAGCCACTGCAGCGGTCCGTCTACCATAGACACACACTAACTCATTTGTCTTTAATAGGGTGCCATTTCTTTTTGCTTTAATCGACTAGGTTTCTGTTAAAGATAAAAATGACCTGATGTTTTAAGAAATATTACTGATCTCTCTCTCTCCCCCCCCCTCTCTCTCTCTCTCTCTCTCTCTCAGTAAGGTCATGTGTTTCCATCCGTGGTCTGACATCACCCTCCCGTTGATGCAGCCTGAAGAGATCCGCAAGGTGATCGACAAGTGGGCGGAGCTAATTCAGGAGCTGGGTCCCACCTATCCGTGGGTGCAGGTAAGAAACTAGTCCGAAACTCTGTTTATAACAAATGTAATTAGTGCTAATGAACTTGTTGTATACATTAATTTCTGGAGGAAAAACTCTTGAAAAGAAAGTGTTGGATAGGGTACAGGGGGGAATAACATTTAGGCTTAGTAATAGATATACTAAAGTTATTCCATCTTTCCTTCTTCCTTTCTTTCTTCTTTTTTACTTCCTTTGATTTTCCCTCCCTCCCTCGCTTCCTTTATTCATTTTTCCTTCCCTTCCCTTCCATCCTTCCTTCCTCCCTTCTTTCTTTACTTCACCTCTTTCCCTCCCTTCCTTTTTTCTTTTTCCCTTCCCTCCCCTCCTTCCCCTTCCCTCTTTCCTCCCCTTCTACCTTTTTTTCCCTTCCCTTCCCTTCCCTCCCTTTCCTCTTTCCTCCCCTCCCTTCCCTCTCTCCCTTCCTTCCTTCTTTTTCCCTTCCCTCCCCTCCTTCCCCTTCCCTCTTTCCTCCCCTTCTACCTTTTTTCCCTTCCCTTCCCTTCCCTCCCTTTTCTCTTTCCTCCCCTCCCTTCCCTCCCTCCCTTCCTTCCTTCTTTTTCCCTTCCCTTCCCTCCTTCCCTTCTTCCTTCCTTTCTTCTTTCCTTCCTTCTTTTTTTACTTCTCTTTCCTCCTTCCTTCCCTCCCTTCCTTCCTTCTTTTTTCCTTCCCTTCCCTCCTCCCTTGCCTCCTTCCCTCCCTTCCTTCCTTCTTTTTTTCTTCTCTTCCCTCCTTCCTTCCTTCCTTCCTTCCTGTTATTTCTTCATCCTTAAACCCAGTCTAGTTTGTAAATAAAGGCTTTAGGGCTCAGCTAATTTGGAAGCCTCTTTAAACTCGGCCATAACAAACAAAAATCAATCAAACCCCTCTCTAGCGTAGCTTTAACTCCTTGTTCCCAGAGCGTTTTCTTTCCTCATTATTAAACACTCTGGGAGTTTTAGCCTTACCCTGAAAACCCTGTTAACATTTGTACTAAAAGTCAGTCACCCTCCAGGGTGCATCTTTGTCATTTCTGTAGCTTTTCTTCTTCCATAACGATCTGTGTTTAAAACAGCCAGGCTGAGCGGGAGACGCCATTAGCCCCGGCTCCCTCCCGCAGACTTCCTCATCTTTACTAATTGGATCAATTGGGAGCTGGCTTCTCAGCGAGGACTTTTCAGGCCCGATCGACGCGCAGCGGTGCGACGTGTTCCTCCGGGCTCCCTCAGCATATTAGAGTCTCCACGGCAAAACGGCCACGCTCTCTGAAGCCTGCCAAAGCTCATAAAACGTCCAGGGTTAAGCTGATTTAGCTTGTGAGGATAAACTAGGAACTAAACATATAGTTGCGGACTGGACGAGGTAGAGCTGTGACTGATATTAGTGCTGCTCGAAGCCATCTTGTTAGGTTGTTCGGTCGTTTTTTTAGAGGCATAAAACGGTAAATTAAAAGCGCAGCGCCTTGTAAAAGTGGTGCAGAAATCACAAAACCATCAATCTCGGCTCTGCAGCTTTTCTGCTCTTTAAATCTGGGCTGCGACGCTCCTACTAAAGATATGCTGATGTGCAAAAATCAAAAATGCAGTGCAGCATGGAGTCAGGATCAACTCATTATTGAAACCTTGACAAGTTGTTAAATGTCAAACCTGTTCATATGTCAGAGCGGTCATTAAGGCACGCTTGACGTTCGTTTGAGACCGGGCGAAACGTCTATAAGATCTCTAAAATCTGTGTTGCGTTCTTCCACTTTTTCAAGAGCTCCTCGATTGCCGTCTGTACTCTGCTCCTGCTCCTGGCGGTTCAGATAAGGCCGGCGGTTATCTCCTCTTCGCTAAAGGCGTCAGAGCATGCGCTTTGTCTTGCTGCCTAGATTTACAGACTTTAACTTGAGACAAGTCAATATTTATCAAGTGCACTAGACAAGAGGCAGATCCTACACAAGTCCTTTAATATCTCCCTTGAGGGAAGTCTCGGAAGTCTTAAAACTCTGCACGACAGGAGACAGGAGGGTTCGCTCTGTGCCACTGCAGTCTGACCTGACATATTTGTGTGTTCCTGTGTAGTTTGTGTGCAGTGTACATCCAGAATGTCAGTTTCGTACACCACACACACACACACGCACACACACAACTCTACTTTTTAATTAAATGTCAGTGTCCTTTCTTTTTTCCCTCTCTGCCGTTTAGATCTTCGAGAATAAAGGAGCCATGATGGGCTGCTCCAACCCTCATCCACACTGTCAGGTATGATGCTTTGTTTTTTTAGCTCTGTACCAATTAGTCCTAACTCTGAAAGAAAGATATGCAAGGTTTCTTTAATCTGTGGATAAAGATGTGGCCAGTGCACTCGCCAGCCTCCTTTAATAGGTTTTAATAGGTTTTTTTTCCCCCGTCACCTCGTACCTTGCGGTGTGCTAAGTTAAGCGTGTGAGCGCCAATTAAAAAGCGCCAACGATTTCATACCATCCGTTTCTTCTGTCACTTTAAAGGTCTAATAAATAGCATCACTTTTCTTTCCTAATTTTCTCATCTCCGCAAACCAAGCACACTTTTCTTCCTCTCTCCCCGGCACAGCACAACACCTACTGTAAAGTGGTTTGGAGGATAAAAAAAAAAAAAAAAAGCAAGCCCACTAGGGGGCACTATAGGATCTTGTTTGTCCTCATTGACCAAACCATCCTCAGCAGCCACCTGTTTTTATCTTTCATGGAAAACCATGCCGTACATTAATACTCTCATGGTATGCCCTGCATCCATTAAGATTGAGAAATGAGCGTACTCTTGACCTCGGTTCTATTGCTTATCGAAATTCTTTATGTAAAATGTCCTTATGGCTTAAATAAGCCTTAGACCATATATACCACCACACATGCCAAAACCTAGACAGGTAAACAATGTACATTACAGAAATGACCTCTCCAGTGGCACTCTCCCATAGACATCCATTTATTTTAAAGGATTTTCGTTTTCTTTTTTATATGTAACAGAACTTACAGCATTCGTTCATGTCAGCAGGGAGCCACTCCCGATTTTCTGCACACTGCACAAGATGAACCCTTTGCTGAAATCTATAAAAGACAGCAATGGTAATGTGTTCTCTCTATGCAGATCTTGAGATGACGAACACTAGGTCACGTAGCTCCCCTCTGAGTTTCACATCATCCTATAATCCTGTAATCCGTCCTTTTATTAGTGGCTTTTAGTCGAGGTTTTAATAAAATCTTTTAGCCCCAACAGTCTTTGGTCTGCTTCTGGTGAGCATGTCACATTATGCATTCTAAGACTGTTGATCTTCTTTTTCGTAATACAACAAAACATTCAGTACTATGCAAAAGTCTTGAGCCTCGCCTCATTTCTTCATATTAAATAAAATTGAATGATTTAGATAAAAAATCTGGGAACAGATGTTCTGGATAGTGCCTAAAGATACTAATAATTTAAAAATGACTTGTTAATGTTATAACCTCAGCAGCAACCTCATTTCCCCTCTCGTCCGTTCTACTCACTCAGCATTCAGCATCGGGAGTATAATAATAATAATCGGTCATCATCTGCACCTGTTTCTCACTGGTTTATGCCTAAAGCTTTATTTTTTTTCCTTTTTTATGCTTGAATGGTTCATAGGTCAGTGTGTGGCTTAACAAACAAAGAACAAAAACAGACAAAAACTTGCTAGAAACAAGAGGCTTCAGAGAAGACTCCTGGAGAAGTATTACATTAAAATATATGAGAAAGTCTGTTTCTTACTTTCACAGTAAAATATAAAGAGGAGTGGACGTCAATGTGAAATATACAGTACACTTGTGTTTCCTTTTTTGCATATTATAATATAAATGCTATTTATATTTATGATCTGGTATTAATTAAAAGTAACTGAAAATGCAGAATCAGATTCCATTTACTAAGTGATGTATGTACAGTACAATATGGTACACATCAGACTTTAGTAAAAATGAACTTTGTCATGTCCGTTAACTTCATGCTTATGACATGTAACATGACCAAGGCTTGGAATCCATGTCCAGTCAGCACGGGACACGACAATGATTAACCGCTTGTGATTTATGGCTATAAATAAGCCAGTCTAAAGCGGCTTCACATTAACACATTAGACTAGCGCGACAGAACAGAAAAGACATGTTAGGTGAGGGATAAACACATACTTCTCTATTTAGTCATCTCTAAACAATGTGTTTTTGTCTTTGACTTTATTTTTGAACGAGCCGTGTTGACAGTTTGCTTATCTGACCAGACAGGGTGACCGAAATGACAAATTTATGAAAAGTCTTTTCCTCCCCTGTTATTTAAATTTAGAGAAGGTACACGCCAGAGACCTGCTCAGTAGACCGATTTGGCGAGAATAAAATCTATCTATGTGGCTGGAAATTTTTGCGGCCGCTAGATATCTCATCCCACATTCCTTTCCCTTCTGAGCCCCAATAGCCTCCCAATAACCACACCATATTTTTTTGTGATGCAGTTTCCCTGGCAACAGCTTATCTATACATCATGATCTCTCAATGACTCGACCCTGGCATCCTACCCGTAGCCGCCTCCCAGACTGCCTGGCATCGAGTCTAGGCATCAGAGTCCAGATTGCATCGAACTCAACCTTAGTCTGACACCCTTCTACTTATAAGTAGAAGGGTGTCATCCTTCGACGATAAGAGCTGCTGGCTCCTGCAGCTCTTATCGTCGACCTGAGCTAAATATAGTTGACAAATCTTCTGGTGTGTGTGTGTGTGTGTGCTCCCCGTTTGCGCAGATAGAAGCTGGGTTTATGTAGGCAACAGTGAAGGTTGCTGACTTTGCCGCTGTGCGCCCTGCTAAGGCTTCAGTGACAGCAACTTCAGTTTGGTAAGGCAGCTGGGATGGTTTTTTGAAGGAGAAAGAGAGAATCTGACAGAAAAAGAGGCAACGAATAGACAGAGGCTGTGGAGGCGAGTGAGGAATAAAGCGGGAAGGAAGCAGACAGGCAGGGAAAAAGGGAGAGAAATGCAGAGAACAGGCTTACATCAGGCTGTCTGTGCTGATACAGTGCCTTCGACACTACCCTTATCTTCTATAAGCATACCTTCATGTGCGTGCACATTTGTGGATGTCTGTGCATGCATGCATGTGTGCGTGTGTGTGTGTGTGTGTGTGTGTGTGTGTGTGTGCTGTCACAAATTTCAATCCGGTCACAGAAGTCAACCTGAGGCACATCTGCCTTCTCAAAAGGGTTGTAATGGATGTATTAGGATGCACAGCGCACAACTTTTTAAGCTGCTTTACGAGCTAAATGTGCGACTTTACCTTTTCCCAGCTCTCATTTCGCCAGTTTCGGCTTTCCTGCCATATGGACGGAATCATTAATACTGTACCGCCTTGTGAAGTTTGTCAACCTCCGAGCTGTCATTTCAAATCAGAAATTCGTGAGCTCTTCAACTTCATTAGATTTTTTCTAACAAATATTTTATTACACGACTGGCATAGTGGCTTGTGTTTCGTAGTGCTCTGTATCAGTCCTGAACTTGGTTTACTCTCTGTATGGAGTTTTGCATGTTCTCCACACGTCCAGGATTCCTACTGGCTCTCCAGGGGGGTCGCTTCCCTCACTTTTGCCCAGATGTTGATACCTGCTGTGATGAATGTAAAGGTGGCAAGGCTTCTCTCGCCTATATGCAATGCCTTACGTAATTTGGAAACATTTCGGAGGGATGTCTTTCAAACCCTGTCTCACATGCCGAATGACGATCTGGAACCAAACTTCAAAATGGCATCATTGGAGAGGAGGATAAGCATTTAAACCCAGCGAAATGTCCATTATTGCATCTTTTGCATGCCGTCTGGCCAGAAATTCTCTTTTATTTAGTGGAAGGTCACCACGTCACTCACCCATGCCCACTGGCTCAGAGATATTATGTCCTGTTTGTACCTTTAGAAGATTCATTACTCAATCTGCAATACAGGCTTGAACAGATGTGGGCCGCTTTCTTTATCTTTTTTAAAGTCTTAAATTTAATTTATAGTTCACTCAACCTTTTTATTTGATTTGTTTCTTTTTACCTGTGTACTTTTTTTTTCCTGTTTTACAAAACCCACACTTTTTTTCTTCCTCTCTTCTTCTTTTTAAAGCCTGGTGTCAAGCCGTGTACATACAGATAGACGTACATTTTCTGTTCATTTGTTCAAAAAACGTTTTTTAAACATGTTAGGCTGACTTGGAGTTGGGGAAAGGGATGGCTGTGCATCAGGACTTAACAAACGTGTGTCTTTTCCTCAGTGATCCGTCCTGAGAATCTGATATCCTTAAAGCACACACTACATGTTCAAATTGTCCCTGGGCAGGTGGAGGGGCCTGCCTTTAAATCCACTTAGGAATCAAAAGCAGTGGGCTTGTAGTAGCTAACTATAGAGTACAAAGTAAAAAGTCACTGTAACATGTTCATGGTATTAATGATGAACCTGATTTCTATTACACATTTTGTCTAAATAAGGTTGGGTCTATAGCTATCTCTGCTTCTGATTTCAAACACCTGCTACATGATTGGATGTGTCAGGGTGGGAAGGTCAAAGATTTTTAAAGAAGAAGAAGCCCTTATGGTCATCATACAGTATACAAGTGCAACTTGTAAAACGGTCCAATTAGAAAAACTATATATATATTAAGTATTAAGAAAAACAGTAGATAGCAACACACACACACAGACAGACTAAAGGAAAAAGAAAGATATTGGACTTGCGTTCAGTAATTAAATGATAACTGGAGAAACAGAGCTTAACCATGTAAACAAGTCGCTCATTTAAGATAGACGTAGATAAGTAGATAAGTAGGCGGTGGCTGCAGAGACAGATTTTTTTTTTCACCAGCCATGACATATTGCACTCATCATATAGTGAAATCATGATTGGTCTATTTATAATTGCACTGGCACATGTAATTATAAGGTAGCAAGATAATACTTAAGTGCAGTAGGGAAGTAAAAATACTTAAATACTGTACTAGGGTACATGCAGTACATGTCATGTGATGCAGGAATACACCAATGATTGGACACCACTGAATCATGCTAACAGCTAAGAACAGAGCTTAATAGCCTGCTAACACTTAAGAAAAATACTTAATTCCCTGATAATTGTTAAAAATAACACACAAAAAATATTGTTAAATCGTATATAATCAATGTATTATATATAAAACCATGTATATCCAATAAACTTGCAAAATAACCACAACAATAATCACAACACTATGCTGCTAGTTGCTAAAAGCAGAACTCAGTAGCCTACATGCAGCTAAAATCTGAACTCAATATCTTGCTCACAGTGTGAATCTCATGAACTACATCAGTAAAATATTGTTCAGTGTCAAACTGATTCTGTAAAAAACAAAAAACAAACAAACAACAAACATGGCGAGATTTAGAAAATATTTTTAAACTGGATGTGTTTTAATGCTGTGGTAAGAATAACAGAACAGCAGCAAAGAAAGTGTTTCTGTGAAGATTTTATAAAAAGATGTCGATCGTTTTAGAGACCTCTTAAACTTAATTAAACGAATCGTATGAGTGCTTTATAAAACTGTTTCATGCTAACACTGAGCGCTGGCATTAGGACATGAAGTGAGTTAGAACAAAATGGAGGGAAACTAGAATGAAAAGTTGTAATACTGTAATAAATCTTATGTATAATCTCATGTATGGTGGTACATGGTACACTTTGAAGTGCCATAGTATCTAACTTGGTAGTCTATGGTGCCTAGCATGGTAATGTCTGAAGTACCACAGAAGTACTATATACTATAGTATATACTATGGTATACGTCGTAGTTACTTTTCTTATGGGAACCGAACTTAGCTGTTAGCACCTGATCTTTAATCAAGATTAATGAATGTCAGTACATATTAATCAACTTATAACAATACCAATAACAATATAATTCTTGCTGTGATTATTTTTCTATTGCCTTTTCTGCAGTCCTATAGTATTTAAATTATAACAAAAAACTTTTAGTGTGTAGAAGACTGCTTCAGAGTACGTTTCATGTCTGAGAATGTTTTAATTAATTGCGGTAAAATAATCATAGGCAAACTAATCAAACTAATGCAGGCATATCACAAACACAATGGATATCTTTATAATTATCATATCAATGTTATTTCATCCATATATGGTCATGTGTATCCACACTTAAAAAAAAAAAAAAAAACGTCTATATGTTTGCATGGCGGCACTGTGGTGTAGTAGTTGTCTGTCGCCTTGCACCTCCAGGGTCTGGGTTCGATTCCTGGCCAGGTTCGCTTCCTGAATGAAATCCTATCTTTCTTTCTTTATTCACTTTCTTGTAGTTCTTTATTTGTTTTATCTGTTTTTCCTTTTCTTCCTATTATTTTCCTCCAA
This sequence comes from Clarias gariepinus, assembly GCF_024256425.1. Classification (NCBI taxonomy): domain Eukaryota; kingdom Metazoa; phylum Chordata; class Actinopteri; order Siluriformes; family Clariidae; genus Clarias; species Clarias gariepinus. The sequence goes on along the minus strand of NC_071116.1, from coordinate 22,768,624 downwards.
TCTTCCTTCCTTTCTTTCATTCCCTTCAACTATCTCACCAGAACTTCTCTCTTTCTTTCTTTTTTTGTATTCACTTTCTCATACTTGTTAATTTGTTTAATCTGCTTTTCCTTTCCTTTCCTTTCCTTTTCAATACAAATCGAAACAGCTCCTAGGTATTGTCATAATATTGCATCTCATCGGGTGCTCCCTGGTGTTTCCCGTCCCTAGTACTCTCAGTAACAACAAAATATTGTCGTTAATTTGCATTTGTGTATTTCTTTTACTGTTATCATCCCTTTCAAACTTTTTTTTAATTGTGCCAAATGTAGTCATTTTTTCATGTATTGTTTATCCATCCCTTTTTTTACAAAAACTTATTTTTTTTTCCCATATCACACATCAGTTTATCCCCAATACCTCTATCATCATCCAGCTTTTCTTGCGTTGTTATCTGTGGAACGTGTGCAAGCTGCTTCTCTTCTTCGCTGCTGTATGGCACTCAGTCTAGCAGCAGCAAGTGAAGTGTGTTTATTAGAATTGTTGTCAGGCGTGCGGTATAAAACTGTCTCTCAAGGCTAAGGTAATAAATAGAGCCAACTAAGTGACTGCGTTCTCTATAAACATACGAGCGGGAGGGAGAAAGATGACGCTCTTCCTCCACTTTGCATTGGTAAATTATTTGAAACGGATGTAAACAGTTTTTAGTGCTTTGTTTGGATTTGGTCTTTGTGCTCCAAGGCTGCAGTTTGTCTGTAGATGCGACTGGAGATGCGACTGGAGATGCGTCAGCGCGCAGTTTATGACTAAAATATATCTTGGGACTAAATGTACGGTAAAAAAAAAAAACAGTTTGAAGCTTGAGATTTTATTACTGTGATTTAGTTACAGGACATCTCAGTTTAATGTAATAGGTTTATAGCTGACCGATTAGCAGCTTTCATTCACACACACACACACGCACACACACACACACTGCACTGTATGCATCGACTCCTCTTACTTATCAACTTCTTTCCTCCTTTTTTACATTTTTTTTTACCTTGCTATTTTTTTTCTTGTTTTATTTACAATGTGTTTTTTTGTAACTTTTTAGACACTTCCTTCCTTCCTTCTTTTTCTTTCTTTCTTTCTTTCTTTCTTTCTTGTACTTCTTAATCTGTTTTTGCTTTCCTTTTATTTTTTTTTTCCTTCCTGCTTTCATGGAATGCAAATCTACATGTGTAAGTGAATGGCAGAACAGGAACAGTGTGCGGAGGTGACAGGTAATCAGAAACGATTCTGGTGTGGATGCAGATCAGAAAGATTTGTTGAGAATAAATGAACAAAGTTTCTATGTGCTAGTTTCTACATCTTTCTCTTTTCATTCATTCTTAATGTCACCGTTTCATTGTTGTAAAACGAGCAGCTGAAAATAACTTTTCACTTACTATGAGATGAACACTATGTGAATAGATAAAAGAAGAGCTGAGGGGGAAAATGCCTGGCTGAAATCACTTAAAAATGCATTAGGCCTAATTCCAAACTGTCCATGTGCAGATCTTTGGTTAGGACAAACACTATGCTTTTTGAAGCGCTATCCAAGCAATAGAGACTCCATGGAGGGCGGAGAGCGGAGCCTCATTTCCTCTGAGTTCAGAAAGCGATGCCGAAGAGGTTTGCACTCCGAGTCCCTCGTCAAAAACCCAGTGAACTGTTGAAACATGGATACGGTCTGCTTCAGCTCAGGTGGAACGTCCATAACCATCCTGTCACACACAGTTTCAGTTTCAGGCTTTGTATGTTTTTTCTGTGTGCTACCTGTTGAGTGTTTGGCAAGGATGTGTGAAGGCAGACGATGGCTGTTTAAAGTAAATGTGGACAACAAGAATGTGCCGTAATCATCATGTGTAGTAACGACACGGGTGTTGATCTGAGAGGAGTATCCCAGCCGTCTCATGTAAAAGCAAAGACACGACTGATCTCTCAGTTGAGGCTCACAGTCATGTCATGGGCTACAATCAGCCTGCGAAGTGAAGCGTTTCATTCATGTTTACATTTCAAAAATAAACATCACTGGTAACACATCATGTTAATACATGCTAGACATATTTAGTAGTTTTTAATACTTTAAACCCCGTAAGCAATTTAGCTGCTTGAGACGAACCAGACAATAAACATTAGTGCCATTGAGTTGATTCGAATTGAAAATCGCAGTCAAACCGAATCAAATCGAATCAATTGCAACTTGGATTTGTAGAATGCATTTTATTACACACGTTTATTCAAATTACTGTTGTATTTTTCTTTAAGTTATTTGCGAATCATGAAAGGTTTCTTTTATTATAATCAGTTAAGACTCAACAATTGACAAGAACTTAAATGTAGAAACTTAAATAACGTAACTCAACCTCAAACAATAAAAATCCTCAATTTTTCAAATTGTGTTTATTTGTTAGCTTGTTCATCCATACGTTATTGTACCCGGAGTACCTGGAAGTAACCCACCAAGCACGGGGAGAACATGCAAACTCCATGCACAAACAAGAACTATTTTTTATTTTTTTCATAAATCCCAGGGTTCTATAAATATAAATATACTTGTACTGCACCTCCGCTCTCAGGTTGGATGTGTATTCCTGTCTGATGGTCCACTGGTTTATTTCAGGAAGTGATATTTTTCTTCTTGCATCGGTTGCATCGGCTGTGCATAAACATACGAGACGGTGTATAAACATGTAACTTTTATGCACCCACTTAAAAAGAACGAGAGCGTTTGAAAGCAGGAACGCGTGATTGACATTCACCGGGCAAACTTTAGCTGATAGCTTTCTAGATGCAGAGTCAATCTGCAGCACATAGCGAGCTCTGAAGCGGGCAGGAGGTAAGTGGACCGCCAAGAACGGGAAAGAAAGATGTCAATCATTCGAGCTCTCCATCGGTGAAAATAAAAATAAAGAAATAAAGAAATAAAGGGATATATTAATATTTGAACCAGTCTTTAATCCAAACTTTGAGTGCCAAATAAAATTTACGTAAATAAATAGATAATGCTAATGAAAAAACAACAAAATAACCATTACAGATTGTGTAACTCTTTTAACATTTAATATTAGATTCTACACAGACGTTCAAGTCAGACTGGGACTTTTGATTGTGCAGAATAGCAGTACAACGAGTGAAAGCTACCTTTAGGTCTCCATATAACCCCCTGCTGCACTAATGCACTTAGAAAGGTAAGTAGAAAGGTAGAAAGTTTTCTCAGTATACTTCACGTCTGAAACGCTGGCCTCCCAGGAACTCCTTTAATAGCCCAAACATATGGAAAGGTCATTACTGTGTGGAGGATGTGGGAGGATGTAACTCCCTGATGAGTTCCTGTAATGTGCAAGTGGTGTTATGTGCACAAGTTGGGGATAAGTATTTATAGATTTTTAAGGATAAGGTGTTCCACCGGGTAAATGTTCACAGAAATGACCGAAGTGCGCTCTGCCATTATTTGAACATATGACCTTCTTTAACACGTTCACACAATTTAAATGTTTTGTTATGGCTATGAGTCTGTGCTTAAAGTAAATATCAATCAGTTTGATGCTTTTATCCACTAGAAATTTCATTACCCGGTCCCGGTTTAACTTGAACGCCCCTCATATTAAGTTCAGCTGAGTTTTTTTTTTTTTTTTTAGGACAGAAGAAGAGAATGTGATGGACCGATGTCTAGCAGGCCACAATGCGGGTTTAAAATCTGACATGCTCTCCAGGGCTTTGAGGCGAGCAAGGGTAGAGTTTGCGATTAGTCCCCCCTCCTTTTTCCTCATCCTCAGCCCTCAAGCCTCCTTTATCACTGCTGACATTCAAATCAGTGGCTGGAATACTGAGAAGCCGGCCATGGCACAACCGCCTCGTCCTTCCTCTCAATCTCACGCAGCCAGCCTCCCTCTGCCTGGCTGAGATTAGCTTTAAAAAATAGACCCAGATAGCAGAGATTGAAGCTGAAAAGTTGTTGCCACAAAAGGATTGTCCTTTTAATTCATTTCCACATTCATTGAATCCTCAGGCAAATGGCGAGGGCATCGCTGTTTTAAAAAAAAAACATTTTTTTGAATCCTTTATTTCCTTTTGTACAGAGAAGTTATGTTTAATGCATTAACGTGGATGGTCTTTTTAAGCTTTTACCTCTGTGCACTTCGCTCATCACGCAGAAAGTCATGCCGTCAATGACCGCGCATAATTAAAGCACTTCACGTGAGCACTTTTGAAAGAGAACAGAAGCCTCATGGTGCCTTTTTTAACATGCCATCACCTTATATTCTGAATCCTTGACGACCCTTCACCTCTTCTCGTCTCAGACGCACTTGTCTACATAACTCCAGGATTTCATTTCCAGTTTTGGCGCGCTATGGGTGTCCTTCCCAAAACTCTCAAAGCTATAGTACTAATATAATATATATATATATATAAATTATTATTATTATTTTTTGTATGTCCAACTATGATTCACGTTCTGGAACACTCTGTTCTCGGTCTCCAACTGGGGTTATCCTTCTGAAGTTCATCTGCTTTTAATATGTTCATTGGCCGCTGCTGAGCCGGCCCGTAAAAATCAAGCGCAAAAAAAATGAGCCGATGTGAGACGTGACCTACTAGTAATGAGTCGTTTTCTTTTTTTCGTAATCCGTCATGTTAAGGAATCCTTGCGAGCTCAGACGTTTTGGCGCACGGCCTCAAATAGCAGAACAAACACGGACAAACAAAGAGCTCTTCAGTTCCAGATGTATTTAAAAAAAAAAAAAAAAGAAAGGAGAAAGAACAAGACACATTGCTCAGGGAAAAGAGAAGATGATTTTTTAATGTTATTTAATTATTATTGGTGCCTTAATGTTTAAAGGGTAAATTAATCACACTAAATTAATCACCGCTGGTTGATGTTTTTCCTAAAAAAAAAAAAAGACATTTAATTTGTTCTCCTCACTGATGGACCTTTTTATTTTTATTTTTTTGAGCGTTCCGACTCAGATGACAGGATTTCTGTCTCATTTTGCCGCTGGACTTTTGATGGCTGACATGGCATGAATAATAGCAGCCAAAAATTGCTTCTTCTTTTCCGTTCGGTTTGACTCTTGTGGCTTGGCAATGCGATACTTGATATGAAAAAGAAGTAGTTGCAGATGAAATATTAAAGGGATTTTCGTCCCCTTTGGGTTGACTATCATTTGTAATTTTGATGACACATCTGGTGCTATCAAAGAAAACGTTCCACGTGGAAATATCGGAATCAGGCACTAGCATGCGCGACTTTGTCGTGATGGCGAGTCAAACACGGTTTGACACGGAGGCCTCAGCAGTGTGTACGTATAGAATCTCAGAGATGAGTGCTTTTCGTTGTAATTGGAGCCTACAAATTGCTCAGGGATGGTGATTAGAGTCGACAGAATTCAAGAAAGGAAGAAAAAAAAAACAAGCTACAGAAAAGCTGTTGCTTTGAATTAAACGCTTAAGAGAAATGACCTGCCCGTTCTCATTAGAAGTTCAGTCATTTGTTAGGAGTGTTTTTCACTTGCATCAGTTCATTTTGTTTTAAAGCACCTCATTACCTTTGATTGGGCAATGGACTTGTAATGACAGCAACTATTTTTAACTATTATACTTCCTGGTATGTTGCGCCTGGTTTGCCCAGCACTAGCGTTTTGTCATGATCTGTAAAGGTCCTTCTATGTGGTGTTTCTATTGAAACCATTATAGGGAACTATTATGCAAAAATTTACTTTGTAGTCATGTTTAAACATTTAGATGAGTCTCCAGTGTGTGTGTGTACTAATCAAAAACCGTAAGGGGAAAAAGCGTTCCCGGCTTTTTGGATTTTTTCATTTTCTATTTTTGTACTTACAGTATTTAACTTTAAAAACAAGCCTTTCAAATTTTTTTTACCAGAAACAACCTCCGATTCTGAAAAATAAGGCTGACGCAGAACAGGCGTTAACGAACACACTTTGGAAGGAAATATTTTGGAAAAAAAACTTGTTAATGAAATAGTAAAATATGGGAACTTTAAAATAAACCTTTCATGTTACAGCAGAAACTACTGTCCAGTCTGTGGGATTTTAAAATCCAGCTGCACTTTAATTTAATGTAATCGATAAATGTCAGCGTATTGTAATGGTTTTCAATTAAAATAAATAAATAAAAGTTGCAAAGACAAGGCAGGGCGAAATAGAAATTTTGTAAATTCAAGTATTTCACAATCTGCTCAGTTACTGGGATTTTCAAGCACAACCATTTCTAGGGTTTACAAAGAATGGTGTGAAAAGGGAAAAACATCCAGTATGTGGCAGTCCTGTGGGCGAAAATGCCTTGTTGATGCTATAGGTCAAAGGAGAATGGGCCGACTGATTCAAGCTGATAGAAGAGCAACTTTGACTGAAATAACCACTCGTTACAACCGAGGTATGCAGCAAAGCATTTGTAAAGCCACAACACGCACAAGACCCCACCAGGTACCACTCATCTCCACTACAAATAGGAAAAAGAGGCTACAATTTGCACGAGTTTACCAAAATTAGACAGTTGAAGACTGGAAAAAATGTTGCCTAGTCTGATGATTAACGATTTCTGTTGAGACATTCAAACGGTAGAGTCAGAATTTGGCGTAAACAGAATGAGAACATTGATCCATCATGCCTTGTTACCACTGTGCAGGCTGGTGGTGGTGGTGGTATAATGGTGTGGGGGATGTTTTCTTGGCACATTTTAGGCCCCTTAGTGCCAATTGGGCGTCGTTTAAATGCTACGGGCTACCTAAGCATTGTTTCTGACCATGTCCATCCCTTTATGACCACCATGTACCCATCCTCTGATGGCTACTTCCAGCAGGATAATGCACCGTGTCACAAAGCTCGAATCATTTCAAATTTCTGTACTAAAATGGCCACCACATTCACCAGATCTTAACACAATAGAGCATCTTTGGGATGTGGTGGAACGGGAGCTTCGTGCCCTGGATGTGCATCCCACAAATCTCCATCAACTGCAAGATGCTATCCTATCAATATGGGCCAACATTTCTGGTACATTCAACAGTTGAATCAATGCCACGTAGAATTAAGGCAGTTCTGAAGGCGAAAAGGGGTCAAACAAGGTGAGTGTATATAAATAGTTCATATTACACAATATAAAATAGAAAGGGAACTACATATTCATACTACATAAGTGTTTATGATGAGGCATTTACACTTATAGAAATTCTCACCGATAGTGTTGATCTATAAACCAGTGAAATTCATTAGGCGTGACGACCATCGTGAAAAGTGACATTCTTTCCTAAATACCAGTTGTTCTCTTGGTTTTATTTGTCCTTTGTATCTTGTAATCATTTGGATTTTCTGGAAAACAGATGGTGAGTTTATTGTGGTGCTTTAATTCTAATGAATAAATCCCCACAGCATTGAGCCTCTAACAGACAACTTGGAAGTGTTGACTCATTTTATCACAAAAAAAAAAGACAAATAAAGATTAAACTTCAATGTTTACAGGCATTCTCCACACCGAATGTAGTGGTTAGGGAAACTGGGCAGGCTTTCTGAAAGTCTGTAAAGTTTGTGCAATACAATCGAGTGCAATTACATTTTTATTAGGATTTAAACTTAATATCCTGTGAGATTCCAAATGGCGGAACATGGCAGGTGCATTGGAAACAGATTTGGAAAAGATGGGTGAGTGTTATATATTAGTCATCTGGTACTCTGGCCCGTTTCAGTCATGTCGCTTTAATTTCCATTCACCAGCTATTGATCATACAGCCAGTATGAGATCAGGCACTGAGCGCCTTTCTGACACCATCTGCATCTTTTAAAAAAGAGACTCTACCTGCTACGGAGGGAAAAAACCAGTGACCACATGATACAATATTATCACGATACCTTGGTGCCGATTTGTTTTACATCACAATTCTGCTTGTATCACGATTTTATAAATATCTCAATTTGATATAACATTTTTTTTCTGATTTTGTTAAAATTTAAAGATCCTAAATCTTTAAAAAAAGGAAATTAAAGGGACATGACTGGAACGGGCCAGAGTACCAGATGACAAGTTTTATACATTTAGTTTAATTCAACAGCTTCACAACTGAATTGAACAGTAATTAAATGTAACCCACACCTACGTTTTCTCACTTAATAACTAAGGGCAGCATTTAAACCATACAAGCTGTGACTTCAAATGCAGGAGTTACTGAGCAGCACGTACTGTATCTCTAGTATGTAATTCACCAAAATTGTTATTTCTAAACAAACTTAGCAAATAAACACAGGATGCCAATGTGTGAATAGTTAAGAGGGCACCACCTGTAGGAATATAAAGAAACTGAGACATTTTACCGCCTCATATACCTCAAAAGTATGAGATTTTTGTGACTTTTTTGCGTATGTGATGTTTTGAGATGAGTGGGTTTGAGATTAATTTGTTTAGAGTTCAAAGAAAAAGGCTGATTGGTGGCTTTTAAATATGCATGACTATTGAAGATGTTACACCATAAAATTATGTTTCCTGTGCACTCTGCACAGACTCAGTTATATCTGAGGTATATCATGTCATGGCTGATCAAGCTGAAAACCAACCAATTCCAGTCATTGGCCAATCAGTGGTGCATCTCTATTATAAATGTATAAAAAATTAGTTTCGGGGTCAGTGTTTCGAAGCATCAGCATACAAAAGAACCGCGATTCATAATTAAATCAATATTTTTCCCCCATCTCTACTAAATGCTTACATCTGTATACAGTAGCTATCGGATACAACTGGGCTTATGAATGTGACATAACACTGCTTTGATCCACAAACATGGCTTATTCCTCTTATTCCACAGCAATTTGCCAATGACTACATATTTCATCAATTAAAGAACAAGATCGCATACGTTTCATCTCTAGTCATATTTAATATTGTGGAAAAACCACAGTACGAGCTCATTCTTGTTCTTGTATATTGTAACAACCGTTAATAGTTGTTTCCTCACCATCATCTTTTTTCCATCATTCTTAAAGTTAGTAAGATAGAAAGCGCAGCTAGTCGTTTTACTGAGAAACTGTCGTTCCAATCCGCAAGTTGGTGAAAAGTTATCTGTTGATTTTGCAAGAATCAGGCATTTCACAAGTCCCGGTTTGACTTGAACGCCCCTTATATAACATTTTCAAAGTCAATACTAATCAAAGAACGTATAATAAGGTATATACATATAATTGCTGTACTGTACTGTATATTGGCAGTAGTACAAAGCTGTTCAAATTTTGCTACATTTTCCCATAAACCTCTCTGAACTTTTTCTGTGTAGAGAAATGAGAAGGAGGCAGTAAAGTCTTTGATGTGACACAGAGCCATTGAAAAGGGTTCAGTTTCAGCAAATAAGACACAAAAATATTGCTTTCCGCTGCAGATTTGAAACCATCTGAGTAGCTCCTGGTATTTTCATTCCTGTGAGTTGGGTTATTTAACGAGCCTCCATTATTTATTTTTAAATGAGCAAATTATGTTCGGAAACATTTTTCTCTCTCACTCTTTACAGCTCTCTGCTTCTGTCTGTCCCATTCATGGACTGGTTCTTTCTTTGTTTGCTGTTATTTAAACGTAATCATGAACCTATTTATATTTCTGCACCCTGTAAATGTATTGCAATCTTCATCAGATGCAAGCTAAGATAATTTTTAGATATTTAGATGTTACAGTGATAATTGTGTAACAGGCAGGATAGAGTGATGGTCTGAATAAATCCACATTTGGGTCCAGAGCTTTCGTATTTGTTTACTGAATTTAAGATTCGTTCTTCTCTTAGTTTACAGCTCGGGATTAAATTCAAAGACTGAGACACATTAGAATACATCAGGTGGCTTAGTGGCTAGCACTGTCACCTTGCACCCTCTGGTTCTGGGTTCGATTCTCGGCTTGGATCGGTTTGCATGGAGTTTGAATGCTTTCCCCGTGCTTCCTCTGGGTGCTCTGGTTTCCTTCCACCACCCAAATGCCCGTAGTGTGTGAATGAGCGTATGAGTGTGTATGTGTTTGTGCCCTACGATGGAATGAGTGATTGAGTCTGAGCAACTTTTTACATCCAAAAAAGAAATTTGTATTTGAGATGTATCGTTAAATGTAACATCAAAACTCGATGCTGTGAGTACAAGATGCATTACTCGTCCTGATCCCCTCCACCTGCTGCATAACGCACATTAGCTGAGCTGTGATCTTTTCCTATTAATGGAAAATACACTTCTGGGTTATTGTTAATCTATTAAAACTTCCTTATGTGTAGCTCTCCCTCAGCAAAAAGTTTAGCCAAATTTCACTTTTTTCATAATTTGACGAATTCTGTGCAGGCTACATGGTGGATCAATCCCACAGTTCAATCCTTTATGACATTGATTCTCAAGCCTTAAATCCCACCATAGCTCTGATTGACAGTCTAGGAGATGGAAGCCATCCTTCCCACCCTGTGGATTAGACTCCCAGTTAGACTCCTGGTCATCCATCGTCAGGAGTAAAACTTCCAATCTTTCAGAAATAAAGTTTTAGTCTATGGCGTGACTGAGAACCAGTATTTCCCTGGGGTGATTTATAACTCAGAAGGTAATGACCATTGCATTAAATGACTCCTTGTCACTACAAATGAATCGTGGAATTGCCGTTGCTTTAGCTCGAGTCATTTTGCTTTGCTATAATGTGCTTTGCCATGACGTCCCTTCATTTAAAGTCTATTGAGCCGGTGACACTCTGTACCCTTTTATTATTTCCTCTTTTTTTTTTTTTAGCTATAGAACATAAAGTAATAATATCTCTGCTTTAGTGCTTTAATAGAATTTTTTTACATTCAGCACCAGAAGTTCATTCTTCCTTTATTTGACACTCTATCTTGCTTGTTGGAATCTCGCAGCTTTTTTTTTCGTGCTCATTTCTGTTGTCACCTCACTCACTGCAGCTTTAATCTACATCACTCTGGAAAAAAAAAAAAAAAACCTTTAAGCCAGGAAATAATTTTATCTCTACTTGAGGAAGTGCGTGCTATAAATCTATAAAATGGTACTGATTAGAAATGTGTGGAGACTGGTTTGAGTTTCAAAACAACAGAAAAACAGACACTCACTGTTCATGAGGAAATCGTCTCTTGTCCAGCGCTGGATTTTAAGTGGTGATTATCTGATGGAAAGTCCTGGAGACATTATCTAATTAAAAAATTTCCTTGAAAATCAGATGCATGACACTTTTTGTGGTTGGCGTTGTGATAGGATAGCCCGAAAACATGGATGTGGACTTTAATGGATGGGAAGCCTGGAGTCTATCCCAGGGGACTCGGGGCAATAGGCAGGCTACCTCCTGGACGGGGTGCCAATCCATCACAGGGCACACTTGTGCACACTCACTTACACACTATGGGGAATTTGAAACACCAGTAAGAATCGAAGCCTTGACCCTGGAGATATCTACATGATGAAAAAGAATACTGTATGTGATTTATCTCGACCATGCTCATTGGATAACCAATTCTTATCCTTACATGCCCATTGTAGGTGGTTAGGCACGCTGACCGGTCTCCGGCTACGCAACAAACCATTGATACACTGTATGTTCTGACACCTTTCTATTGGAAACAGCTTTAACCTTTTCCTGCAATTTGAGCTCTATTAGCTCTCTATTGGATCTGACTATACATGCCAGATGTTAATCCCCACGTGCAGCAGTGAGCCCTTGGCCATCCAGGAACCTGTCGACAGTTCACAGGTTTTCCTTTCTTGGATCACTTTCAGTAGGTCCTGATCCCTGAAGATCTGGAATATGCCACAAGAGATGCAGTTTTTAACTTGAAGCAGAAATACCTACACTTGCCCATTTTTCCAGCTTCTAACACATCAAATTTAGGGACAAAAAGTTTACTTGCTACCTAATATATCCCGTGCACTTTCAGGTGCCAGTGTAATAAGACAATCAGTGTTATTCATTTCACCTGTCAGAGGTCATAACGTTATGAATACTTAATATGAAATTAAACTAATTTTATGCTTCAAACTGTATCATACTTCATTCTTTCTATTAAAGGCAAAGCTTAATTTTAACAATAATTTAACAATTTCGATTTTGATATATTTAATTGGTCACATCTAAATGTTTTTTTTTTAAATGGTATCTTACAAACTAATCAGGCCTCTGTAATTTCACATTTATTATTATAATTTTTCATTTTTTTTCCAACTACAGACGTCTAGCATCAAGGTGTACAAAGTATCAAAATTCCTGATAGTTTGTTGAAAACAGTATAGTGAAGATGTATTCTGTAGTGTTCTGTATTAATACAAGCACATTTCTAACAGTTCTAATTGTTAATGGGGATCATCAAACTAATTTTAATATTACACATTCATTCATTTGAATGTGACAAATACACACACACGCACACACACACAGACAGACAAAAGCATGGGGCTATACTTTTTAAATACTTTTTAACACCGCTGTATCATCATCTACATAAAGAAGGCACACATGACAGTAGTATAAAAAAAAGGAAAAAAAACTAAATTTAATACATATACATATATTACATATAATAAATTTCACCTGGTGAGACTGGTGAGGAGAGGCTACGAGATGGCCCAGTGATGAGAGGAACAGTCCTCTATAGCAGGGATGGGCAATTTATATTTTTTTCCCGGAAGGCATATTTACTTTGATAAAGTAAGCTAAGGGCCACATGTTGGCTGACTGAGATGAAACATAAATCGCATAGTGGTGGCGTTATGTTAAATAACATGAATTTGATGCAGTAGCCTATTTGCAGGCCTGTTCGAAGGACTGACATTTATTTTTACAGCATGTCAATTTGATATAGTCTGAGTTTGCCACGAAACTCTTATTAATTTATTAATTTACTTAAATCCAGTATTAACTTTTACATTACCCTGCATCTTGTCAGTTGTCTGCTATACAATTAATTTAACTGTTTAACATAAAAATCTACTAAACTTGGTGATGAAACAGATTGCATTATGTTAGATACATGGACTTGAATCAGACTGACTTATTATCTTAATTAATTAACTTTAATTAAGCTCTGCAGTACAGAACTCCATCACTGCATGACGGGACACTTAAACACATTACAGTATAGACATGGACATAATATGGACTTTATATATATATATATATATATACATGCTATAATTGTCTAAACTCATCATTTCAGATATGAATTAAGGAATCATTGTGTTATATCAAAATGTTATATTTTCATTTATAAAGAAATAAATGCATGTTTCAACTTAAATAATTTATGTGCAGTTAAAATTAAGAAATGTAATGTTAAATGTCTCAAAACATTTCATGTATATTTGGACTATATGTTACATTTTATTATTATTATTATTATTATTATTATTATTATTATTTAATATATTTTTTTTCCGAAAACTCTGACATTTAAGTTAAAATAGTCAATAAAATATAATTAAATCTTATTCACAGCATTCTTTGAAGACAATGGTAATTTCTTGTTACAAACACATGACTTAATTGAAGATCAAAAAAATTTATGGAAAATAAGATGGGAAGTACATAACAAACCTCACTTACACTAGCAAAATATTCATCATTATCTACAGTCTTATATAAAAACAAAACACTTAATGATATGTAAATCTGTTTTAGACTCACACTGGTACTGAGTTTTTATAAATTGAAAATTTTATGCTGGCCTCTCAACCTAGTCGGTAATTTTTGTACCGGTACTCACTTGACATTTAGACGTCACTTTCCTTTCCTTTGGTGGGTTCATTTTCATTTAATTCATAATTGTTTCACAGCCACTAAAGATATAAGCTTATCACTTGAGGATTAGAGTCATTTTTAATTATTTTTAATTGAATATTAGACAACCCTTCTGTTGAATTCAAACTAATAGCAGTACACATGCGTCATTTGCTTTAAGATACTTTTTTTTCTTTAGTTTTCCCCTTTAAGGTGTTGTCGGAAAAATGTAAATAGTGTGACCTGCAAGCTAAATGTCTTTTGTTTGAGCCTTTATTTGCAATAGTAAAAGAAATACTTTTTACACTGTTCATGTTTCCTCCACTGATAAAATCAACATACATACCAGAAATCTGTGCTGAACTCCACTTCCCACGATGCATCTTCACCTACACGCACATGGACACCTTGGATTACAGCACCTATGTTCACTCAAACTCATGATCACATTTAAAATCACTCATTTATTGATTGCATTTACCTCACACCCTCAGTACACCAGCACGTCATGAAGTATTTCTTCAGCTCACAACTCATAATTTTTACCTGACTGACCTAGCATTTAAACTTTTTTTTTTTTCTTGATTCGTTTTTTTTAAATCTTTGCCTCATTTTTTATTATTATTATTTTTTAGGCAGTTGCTTTTAATAAAAACACTCTCTGCAATTGCTGAAGTCTAAACGTATGTCCATTCTTTTGTCCAGCCACAATTGCTATTTCCACGACATCTTAAAATTAAGTTGTTGAATAAGTTTTCGATTCATATGAAATTAGTACCCGCGACTCCATTCATGTGGAATTTAATTGCACACTTAGAAGTCTGTTTTGCAAAATGTACAGCGCCACCTGTTTAATTTTGGAATGAACTAAAATTTTCACGTCGTACTGTGAAGTGCGCAGAATGATATAAGGGCGTTTTCCCTTAAACTATTATTTTATTTTTTTTATTTATATAATTAGCATATATTCTCTTGCTGTGGGCCGAGTGGGGTGAATCAAAGCCTATATGTTACCTCAAGCATGGCTAAATACACCTGTGAAAACCCAATAAAAATTCTATCAGTAGTTTTTATGTGATGCGTGCACAAACAAACAGACAAAAATTCCAAAAGCCATCTGATGTATTCTATTACTTACCTTATCAAATTATTATTTGCAAATATTTTCAATGTACAGACACACCATAAATATACACAATATATATATATATATATATATATATATATATTATCACGATAATCAGTAAAATAACTTAATAGATTTTATAATTTGTTTTATAAATTAACATTTTGCCCATTTTTATTAATAGCAATCATTTAGTAGGTCAAGTATGTTATCATTAATGACATAGACATTTTTGGTTCACTGTAATGTATATTTCATATGTTCTATTTCAAAATGTGACACATGTAAGCATATAATAATAATAATCAGACAAAGATCTATACAAGGACACTATGGCTAGTAGTGTATACCTTAACACTGTATATAATGTGAGGTTTAAATTGCATCAATGTCACTTGAGTTCACTCTTCACACAAACAAGTAAAAAAAAAAAAAACATTGCTTGAGAAAAACGGCTGAACACATTACGGAGTGGCTTTTAGTCTAAATTGGCCTTGAGTCAAAATCTATGTTTTTTATTTAAAGCTTCAGTGAAGAACATGATGCAGTCTTTCAGAACAATTTTTCTTTAATAGTCTTTTATGTGAACGCTGTTAGTTTTATGACAGGGAGAGTGAGTATTCATATTATTTGTTATATGATATGAACATCCGTACCTCTTGTACAATGCTTGGGAAATGTTATAGATTTGTGAAGCTAGCCGCACTTGCTCGATGTGATACTCATGCTGTCTTTGTGCAGGTCTGGGCCAGCAGCTTCCTGCCCAATGAGCCCATGCTGGCTGAACGCTGTCAGAGGGAATACAAACAGAAGCACGGAGAGCCCATGCTGCTTCAGTACGCCCGCATGGAGGCCCAGGCACAGGTAACAGAATGGTGGACATCTAAAAATTTATACAGTAATCTGATCAGACGTTTGAATCACTCAATTCTAGACGACTCGCAGAGGGATATGATGAAAATGTAATGTGTAGCTTCATAAAAATGTGCAGCACGTCGGATAATAGCGTTCAGTTGGCTGCTGTGTAATTCACACCATTGTCTCTAATAGGTATTTAGGCGGAAAAAAAAAAAACAATGGCTTGTATTAAGAGGACGTTTTACTTTCACAATCTTAAATATATCATATTGCACTCATATATTATTAAAAACTACTGAAATAATGATTAATAAACAACATTTATGTGTAATATCCTTATCTGGATCACGCTAGCATTCTATTTAGCTTGTCCTATTCTACAATTCTACAGCTTCCATCTTCTGTCTTTATTCATTATCTCCAGGCTTATAAGGGAAATGTGCAACTGGGGGGGGCGATCTCACTACATTACCATAATGTCATACTGGATAAGGGTATTCAGCCATTTCCTACCTGGACAGAATAATGAAATCTGGATAATACACTGATATGTTCCATTTTAGTATTTCTCTGTGACTTCTTTTAGCACATATTGAAAATATAATGATCGTAGACTACTTTGATCCCCAGCATCACAATTAGGGGGAAACGTATGTTCATAAGTAAGGAAAATAACACTTCGGAATGTTTTGTTAAAGGTAAATAATCAATGATGGAGTGGTGAAAGGCTGTTACCATCCCAAAGTTGATTTATTTTTCCTCCAGAGCAGTTAGGCAATAATCATCATAAAAATTTTATATTAAAGAACAAAATTATTCAAATCTTAGTTGTGGACCATCTCTGACATGAGTTCCTACTATCATTTATGTTAGAGCAGCACTCTTGCACATTCTTAAAACAGCTTTAAATCCAAAAAAAAGTTGCATCTAGGGCAAAATTGCTTGCACTGGAAACTCCTTCCATGAATTTTAATTAAGCCCGCTTTTATGTCATAATTACCAATTCCAGTGAGAAAATGGTGTGTGGATTTAAGGAAAGTGGAGAGTGGACAATGGGTGTACAGCGAGAATGTGGAATATCCGCTGATCCCATGGTTTTGGCCATGAGGAGAGGTGAGGAGTGATCGACGAGTGGCCTATGACTACAAAGAAAGCTTGGCCTGGAGAAACAAGATAGGCACGAGAGGACAACATTAGCGGCGCATGGGACCCAAGCTCCTAGGGAGAGTTCTCGCCAACGATCTCCTCAATCTCACCAACCCTCTTCTGGAATACGTAGATCACTGCCAACGCTCAAGGTGCTTCCTAAACTCACAGGACTTTCTACTCGATTAGTCCTCAATCTCCCCAGTCACTCCTCAATCTCTTCATCGCTGTCCCGCATCCACAAATTTGGCGACGACCAGGAGAGCCCTGCAACTTCTGAAGGTGCCCAGGTGTGCTCTAGGCGTGAGTCTACCACTGCTAGGAGAGCGCTATAAGAGAAATGTATTGATTTTTTTTATTGTCATGGAAGGTCTACAGAAAGAATAGATGTCCAATAATTCAAAGATTGGCGAGATTGAAGAGAGGCTTGGGGAGTTTGAAGTGAGCCCTACGAGGTCCAGGAAATCTCCAGGAGAAAGCCAATTTTCTCACCGAAATCGCTCTCGGCAAGATTTCTCATCTCAGTCCTGAATGCACAGTAGTTGTGCCCAGACTTAAATGCACAGCTACTAACAGAAAGTGTTACCTTATTATTAATGGTTGGAAATCAGTTTTTTAGTCCATTTATTATTAGGCTTCATCATGTAAAGCTTTCTTTATGAAGCTCTCCATGAACTCTCTATTACTGTATGTTATTGCTTCTACAGTATCATGTTAATACTAACCCATATTTTGCAGTGTAGCTTGAACACCTGTTTAAGCTTTCGCTGTAGAAAATTAATCAACATCATCTTGTACCAATCAGATTGTAGAAATAATTGAGGCTGTGATATAATATTGAACAAGCAACATATCATGCAACATTAGCTTTTGATATATTTTTCTCACTCCAGCATTTCATTACATGAGCTTTTTAGTTTGCCTGAGATGACTTGTTAACACAGACCCGGTTTTAATCCCTTCTGTCCCCTCTTAACTCGTTCCCTGGGATCAGGAGGCATTAGTATGTATAGCTGAGCTGGTGATTAAGTTTCTAATACTCTCACCTGGTGCTTGACTGCAATAATGCACTCATGTCTGTGCAGAGTGGCTGCAGGAGCAGCAGAAAGGAGCCCGATTCTGCCTCTATCGCCGCTTTGCGCAATATGTTGCTCAAGCATGGGAATAAAAAAAAAAAATGAGGAAAACTGTGATTTGCATAATTATGGAGAAATTACTCGCAGCTAAGTTAAATTGCTTGGAAAAGTTGTAGGGGGGTGGCGTGAGGAGGCAGACATGCCTCATCGGGATGCAGAAAGGCAGGTTGGATGGATTATGAAGTGTGTCCCTACATAATGTTTGTAGACATACAAATTTGAGGCTCGCGCGGTGTTTGCGAAATAGGAATATTACAGCCTTAACATAACAGCAGGGCATTTGTGTGGTTAGGGATGGGTCTGTGTGGGTAGTTGTTTTTTACAGAGTGAAATCACAGGTGTGTTATTATCGATGTCAATCAAGGATCAACACACAAATATGACAATATGGTCCGAAGTCTGCTTATAAACACAACAATTTGCCAAGGCTTAAAGAATATCAAGGCGCCAAGGCATAGCTTTATGGCATCACACCTCCAGGGTTTAAGTCCTACCTGGCGTTTGTGTTTGCATGTTCTTCCTGTGCTTGGTGGTTTCCTCCCTCAGTTTCCTCCCTCAGTCCAAAGACATGCAGCGTAGACTAATTGGTTTAGTGTGTGAGTAAATGAGTGTGTATGTATGTGTGTGTACCCTGAAATAGATTGGTTTTACACCGTCTCGTGCCCTGGGATAGACTCTAGGCTTCCCATGACTCTGTACAGGATAAGAGGTATAGAGAATAAGTGGGTGAGTGTGTTAGTAATGAACAGCACGTGACACATTGTACACGTTTTGGATACAATTAACGTTATGGAGATTCTCACTTTTATTATCGGATTTATAAACATGCAGTTTGTCACAAGACTAAGAAACTAGGAAACACGAATCCTAACGGCTCCTGTGTATTGTCTGCAACAAAGTACTGACACTGAAGACTCCTTCCATAAACCTTACATAAATCGCCACCAACATAAACGGCATGATTATTTAGTCTTCTTTGATAATCACAAATGTTTCCTTAAATTTGTTACCATGTAGAGCAGTGCGCCCCAACAGTGGTCCGTGGATCCAGTGGTCCAGTTGAGCTCTGCTGCATACAACTCCTATAAATAGTCATTGTGATGTTTCTACAATTTGATGGAGTCTGCCTGTGCCTATTTGAATTCATTGGACATAATTAGCTAAGGCACATACCAGTCCATATAAGTCTGTATAAGTCACAGTAGATGGTGTGAGTCAGAGTGAAAACAAAGTTGAGAGAACTGACTGTAGACCTGCGGGACAGGATTGTGTCGAGAATAGTTCTAAGGAAGGATATGAGACAATTTCTGCAGCATAGAAAGTGCCCAAGAGCATGGTGGCCCTTTGCCATTCTCAAATGGACGAGATTTGGAACAACCAGCAGTCTTCCTGGATGGGGCTGCCCAGCCAAACCGATTAATTGTGGACGAAGTGCCTTGGTCAGACAGGCAACCAAGAACCCAAGAGACACTATAAACGAGATTCTAAGTTTTCTTGTCGAAATGGGAAAGTCTTACAGAAGGACGACTATCACTGTAGCACTCCACCGTCCAGGCCTCTATGGTACAGTGGCCAGACAGAAGCCATTCATCAGTAAAGTGCACATGACAGCTCGCTGGGAGTTTGCCAAAAAGCCCCTGGAGGACTCTCAGGCCATGAGAACAAAACTCTCTGGTCTGATGACACGAAGATTGAAGTACTTGAAATCAGGAAATCGGGCACTATTTCTCCTCGTTGTCTCGTATGATGCTTTGGGGATGTTTTGCTGCAATGTGGACTACGAGACTAGTTAGTATAGAGTGTAAAATTGATGTAGATATAATAAATTTTAAGTGAAAACCTTCTCCAAAGTGTTCAGAATCTCATGCTGGGGCAATGGTTTATATTTCAACCAGACAATGACCCAAAGCATCCCGCCAAGAAAAAACCTGAAGTGGCTTCAGAACAACTCTGTGAATGGCCTGAAGTGGCCCAGCTAGAGTCTGGACCCAGACTCATTAGCTCCTCTCTGGAAAGACCAGAAAATGGCTGTGCCTATCCCCCCTGATTGAGCTTGAACAATTCTGCCAAGACGAATTAAAGAACTTTCAAAAGAAAAGGTGTGCCAAGCTTCTAGCATCATTCACAATCAGACCTGAGGCAGCCGTTGCTGCCAGCGGTGCTTTATCCAAGTACTAAGTGATAGGTCTGAATTGGATACACACACCTGTTTTTACTTTGCCATTGTTTATTGGAGTGTTTGTGTAAAATGATAAGAGAGAAAAAAAGGGTTTGAATCCATTTTAAGATAAGTGTAAAACATAAGAAAATGTGGAAACCTTAAGGGTCTGAAAACTTTCCAACAGCACTGTGTGCACACCCACACACACATTGACCTTATCCATTACATTATACTGTATATGAATAAAATGTTTTTGGTTGTAACTAGTGAAAAAAAATAACATGAATGATTGCGTTAGCTGGCATTTTAGTCAGGACTGCTGCTCTAGATCAACGATGAATCAACACCTTCTGACCAATCAAATTTGAGAATTCAGCAGCACTTTGGTTGTAATTAAAGAGTTACGCAACCCTTTCAATACCATATCAAATGCAATGTCAAAAACTGCAATTGCTCCCATAAAACCTAATGGAACTTTCCATCATGTATTAGAGGACTGAGTGCATTATATCACGCTGCTCTGTAATATCTTGGTGATGAGGCCAATACTGTGCAAATAATTAACCGACAACATGTCTGCTTGTTAAACTAATTTGCGTTGCTCTAGATCACTTTAATCTGTAATTATCGCTTTCCTTACATGAATATTGAGCTTTCGTTGCCGCTTCTATGCTTCATTGATCATTTATGCTGTTTACACTGTCAATCAAGCATCATGATTTCTCCTTAGGCCATTTCTATCACGTCTTATTCCGTGGATTATGCCACGTTGGTGATGCATATGAAAGTTCTTCGCATCTTCATTAAGAAAGCTATAGAGCGGTCATAAAGATTTTTCAATTTTGTTGTGATTTCTGATTTTGTTCCAATTGTACTAAAAGTATTAAGAAATAAACTAAGCAGTCCTCAATCGAGTAATATACAGTAGTTCTATACTTTGAATGACTGTGTGTGGTATAAAGTAAAATTACTGGTCTCATTCTGTTCTTCTGTTATCATTAAATATTGACTCGGCTCTGAGAAGTACTGTATATCTTAATGATATGCTGTCCAGAACAGGACGGATGTGTTTAATTTTACTTTTATGCTTGGCCCTGTTTTTGGAGGAGACATGTGATTTGGTACCAGAGGGATCGAGAAAAATGGGAGTAACTCATCTTGTACGCTCCTCAATGGCCTCCCTCGACCCAGGAGGTCCCATTATCGCGGAGCCGCTATGGCTGACTGGGGCTCCATTTAATCTCTCATGTATGGGCAGCAGGGGGTCAGGAAAATTTTGCTGACCAGCTGGAAGCGCCACACTGCCACTTTGTTAATTCTTTCACACTTTACTTAGAAGCACTTCTCCTTTAATTTCTGGGTCTGTAATAATGGGGATGATCATATATACAGTCAGGTCCATTATTTGGACATGGTCTTGTTCTGTCTGTAGGCAAATCTGATTTGTTTCACAAATCTGATCTTTAAGATAACCTGTCCTAAGTGTTATTTAAAAGTGTTCAGATTGGATCTGGGTCTATTCAGACTGGCAGCACAAATGCGACACATAGTCAATCTATAGCGTATGCCTTGGTTGCTGTGGTAATGATGCTGGAGGCCTGCATGTAGCATGACATTTCCTCATACATCACCCAATTTCTGTACATTTCCCCTAGCTTTGCCTGTACAGATAGTTCCCAACTTATGAACGAGTTCTGTTCCAGGAGCATGTTCGTAAGTTGAAATTGTTTTTAAGTTTGATAAATGAAGTTTTATACGCTTTTGACAAAATATGTACAAAATGTAAAGCATACCAAACAACTTGGCTAAATCTCGAACCCCTTTCCTCAGACTACCATCATGTGACCACAAACCATACCTGCGCCTATAGTGTACTTAATCTTACAATGTTGTTTCTGTGCTTTTTAAATCGCTAGGGGAATCCCAGACACCATTTTGTCTCAGAGCTGTTTTCCACTGTATTGGACTGTGACCTCTGTTTTCTTAAGGATTTTAGGATGTTGTTGAGGAATTTAGGATTATTCTACATCTGGAGATCTTTACAGGACAGTCATTTTCTATCATCGTGCTCCCAGCGGATTCACTGAACCAAGCGAGGCTGACTCATTTCTCCTGCACTCGCACACACGCACAAATACAATATACAGAACTTATACAGACATTTTATATATTTACTTACACACTTTTGACTTGTTGTCAATTTCTAAATGTTGAAAGTTGATGCATGTAGAAAGTTAAATTGCTATGCTTTAGGAGATCACGGTGGGGCTTTTTTGCTTTTGGCACCATAACCGCTAACATGTCACAGCCGTGCCCCTGAATTTTCCATGCATCTATATTAACTGCATTTTCAGGAAGAGCAGCTGGCTTAACCACAATATTTCCATCTCCATTTCTTTCATCGTCTTCCTACTCGGTTTTCAAACATTTATCCATGTCCATACCGTGTGATTGTGTAGACTTCATTGTCATATTTACAGAAATCAAGTTCAATGTGTTTTTTACTGTTCAGACTACATGAAAATAATCTGATACCAAATCTATTCTAATTAGGATATGCTAAAAATTAGATTTGGCCTGGCAGTCTGAACCAGGCTTTATTGCCTCTGTGCATGAATCACAATGGACTTGAAATTAATCAATTAAAAAGTGATTAAAGTGTCAGCTTTAATTCAAGAGCTTGAATAAAAATATGACACAAATTGTTGGGGAATTACGTTCATTGTTTTAATAAAGTCACTCCATTTTCATAGGCTCAAAAGTAATTGGACAAAATGACACCAAACCAAATTATTACGATCACAAACTTTCACAAAAGGTCTGGAACCAATAGACATCACCAAACGCTTTATGTTTCCTCTGTTGCTGGTTTCCTTTAATGCATCTGCCTTAGTTTGCGGCTCCTTTTCCAGGCTTTCTGCATGAAGTTTTGTCCTAAATAAGTGAAAAGCAGGCATTTTGGTGCAGCTGAAATGTGGCTGTTGATGATCTTGCACATACATTCAGGACAATAGCTTGTTTTCCGTGGCTCAATTTTAAATGCTGTTCTTTTACAGTAGCTGCAATAAACTGTGACTCCTCAACAGAATTGTTATATTTTTTATATATTGAGATTTTAAAGTAAATAGGAATGAAGTAATAATTCTGGCTATTAGTGTATCTTTGTTCTATAAAGTTTGTGTAAGGAAATTAGGAGAATTAGGAGAATGACTCTGCTCTGGGTGTTTTCAAATAGAAAGGGTAAGGTTTTAGAAAACGGACATTAATAAAAAGAAAAAAAAAATGCCTTGCAGCCAGAACTGCTGTCAGAGCTGCTGTTTATATTTATAGTTCATGAGCGCTAATTAGAGATTTCATTAGAGAGAACATATCACATATGTTAATTACAGATTTAAACTTGTTTTTGACAACCTGGCACCATGAAATGTAAAAAAAAAAAAAAGTTTTTTTTTCCCTCTCCAGGATCACTCGAATGCATGATGCATTCCTTACAAAAGTTTTGGCTAGTTTTCACATCGGTCCTTCTGCAAATCTAGTCATGTGTGATGGATGCTGTCCATTCTCTCATGGTGTGTGTGGCTCAATTTGCGCTTCCTCGCTAGTGGCTCTTTCACACTCTCGTCTAGAGATGGCCTTTTTCCCTGGTCACAATCTGGCCTGTTTTGGCCCGAGCATACGCTTTTTCATGCCGAGATGAGTGGCCTGTCATCGCTGACCATCTGCGCACCTGCCGAGTGATTTTGGAATCGTCTCTACCTCTGACCTCTTGGAAAATTTTCCTCAGGGTTTGTGAATCAAATGTTTCAACGTTAGCTACTAATTAAATCCATGTTGTGTTGTATAAAATGGATAAATTCATGAAGTCAATCTCACGATGAAGGAAAGTTTTGTTCTTTTCCGACAGGAGAAACAGGGCAATACGAGCAATTTTTGGCTACCTGACAACCCTGAAATGAGAAGAAGAATCCTCTCCATCCACCCCAGGCAAGCCTGGATTGTGTTTGTTTCCTTTGCCACATCTCAGTTGTGAATGGACGGTCAGCTCCCAAACCGTTTTTGACAGTGCATGGGAAGTGGTGAAGGCTGAAAGGCACGGTCATGCTGTGCCTCACCGCAACCCATTGTGCCTCCCTCAGATGGGAAACACAGTGATCTTTCATTTCTCTTAAAAGAGAAGCGGCCCGGAAAACACAGAACGGCTTCAGTCTCGGCCCTCCTTCACACAGTCTCATTTTTCCCTCCTTTAGCATGTTTCCATTTCTGACAATAAACTGAATGAAACAGTGCCTCGGGCTTTTGAGAATATTCCAGGTTACATGTCCACAAATGCATGAATAATTAATATATGTCTCAGTTGGAACTGGCAGGAAAAAAAACCTTCATTATTTATTTAACTTTTTATAGAAATAGACAGATTCTAAGCCACTGTTTTTTTTTTTTTTTTTTTTACCCTGACGTGCCATTAAAACCTCAGTTGTCTCTCTCTCCTTTTATACGATGCTTGTCCATCATCCAGGATCGGGTCACTTAAGCATGCACTGTAGCATTTACATCGTCAAGACCGATTTCATCAAGACCATCCATCTGTGTCTATGGGAAATGGCAGCTTAAAGAAGGAAGTGCATTAATCCAAAACAGGTTATGAGACATCTATCGAGTTTGTCATCTTGTAGAGTGTATTAAGAACAAACAGGTTATGTTGTACGAGCCTGTCCGGGGGGGTAGGATGATGTGTGTAGTGTGTGACAGGACCTTCTTGTTACAAAATCAGTGGACCAGCTTGTGGTTAAGTGCCGTATTCAGGGGGAACAGCGGCAGTACGGGTGCGGAGATAGCGAGGTTGGAAGCTGTGGCCCTCAGGATTGAACCCAATTTTCTTCAATAAGAGAAGCAGAAGTAGACACAACAAACACTCACCTGTATATGTGTGTGTGTGTGTGTGTGTGTGTGTTTGAACGCAATTTCAGGCAATATTTCAGCATTATTTAACCTAATCATTTTCTGTGACTCTTGCAGCAAGAATTTCATCATGTTTCCCTAAGAAAATGTGGACTGAGAAAAGAAACGGTGTCTACAGGAAAATCACTTATATGGCCAGTCTAAGGGCAGGTTCGCCAATAAAAATGTTTGTGAGACATCTTTTCTAAAACACTTCCCCGACCTCAACACTCAACACTTAATTAATTTCCCAGAGATGGAATTTAATTTTATACGTCCGGGTGTTTGAAAAATTATTTAAACTCGCCGTTCCAAATTATCACAAAGGTACAAGCCTGCGGTTCATTTTAGAGTCTCCTAATGAAAGAAATATTTCTGCCTCATGCACAGTATATGGGATAAAAAAACAACAACAAAAAAAACATCTGTTTAATGGATTAGCTGACCTTGCACTGGTTACTCCAGCATCCTCCAGAACCTTCACTGAAATTCAAATGCTAATTATAAAATGCTAATCAAATGTGCACTGCAGCGGAGTTGCATTTCCTTCATGCATGTGCGCGCGTGTGTGTGTGCGTGCACATAATTGAAATTCAACTGCAAAAACATATATTTACAATTGTATGCCATTAAATTAAAATGCAAATGCGAAGTCCATTTGTCATTTTATTTTGAATGTCTAAACCATTCTGATTCTGCCAAATTAAAAAAGCAAGGGAAAAAAAATAATCTTTTACTTAAAAATAAAACATGCATGCAATCCTGAATGTGTTGTCACTCCTGAGGAGGTATTTCTGTCAGTCAATCCCTATGGATTGGATTTTTTTTTTTTTTTTTGGTGTTATTGAAGAAATAATGAAATCAGTTTAAACCATCTACAGGCAACTTTATTTTGCAATCATGGATGACAAAAATTTTAATTGCTAATCCTCCAAAGTGCCTGTGAGAGTGCGATTTTATAACAGCAGACATGGGAATAACCAGTCACCACCCGATGTGATATTATCACAACACCTGGGTTATCAATTCGTTTAATATTGTAATTCTGTACATATCACGATGTCCTAATTTAATTTTACATTCTTTCTCCTTGAACTTGAAGAAAAAGTTGTCACAAGTCGAATTTATACTGTGAACATGAGTAATTAAATGTAGCCCATTATTTATACCATTAGTTTTCTCACTTAAAAACCAAGCGCAGCATTTACACAATACAAACTAACTTAACACACCAGGGTTTAACATTT
Source organism: Clarias gariepinus (assembly GCF_024256425.1). Lineage (NCBI taxonomy): Eukaryota > Metazoa > Chordata > Actinopteri > Siluriformes > Clariidae > Clarias > Clarias gariepinus. The sequence goes on along the minus strand of NC_071116.1, from coordinate 22,742,272 downwards.
AATGCAAAATGAAGTTCAATGAGACCTATTTAAGAGGTTGTAATGAGTGGGTATGAGACTAATTCACTCTTGATTCGCAGAGTTTGCAGTAAAAGACAGATTTGAGACTTTTAAATGCATGGAATTTTGCACTCATGCGCTTGCCGTAGAATCAGCGCAACATGATTGGTCATGGCTCATCAAGCTGAAATGGTCATTGGGTGATCAACCGGTGCATCTCAGTTATAAATGTAATTTCTTTCAGCTGCTCCTATCAAGGGGTCGCCACAGCGGACCATCCGATCACAATTATGGCAGAGGTTTTACACCGGATGCTCTTCCTGATGCAAAACTCCCCTTTCATTCGGGCTTGGGACTGGCACTTCATGCAGTGGCTAGGTAGTTTGGCGTTTGGCAACCCACTAACAGCGGGGCTCGAACCCGTATCCTTAAATCCCCAAACCAACAACTTATAAGTCAATCCAATTTTTCCTTATTAGTAGGAACTACTACAATTCCTCCTTGTGAAGTGGTTTTCCAGACTCTCACACAAGTATCTGTCAGTACCTATAGTCAAGGTACCTATATTCACGTGGACCTTCCAGCTGTCGCTTTCCAGGTTCACATATACTGTAGGTCTATATTTTTCTGGAAAAAAAAAAGACAGAAATGAAACTTCTCACCTCTTGACAGTCCACTGGTTGAGTGACCATGGTCCAATTTAATGTGCTGTGTTGACATGATTCCTAGCAGAACCTGTCACCTAGATATAACAAGCAAGACAAGACAAGAGGATGATGAAAAGTGTGGTTTAAAAAAAAATAACTACGGCTGGATTCTTGTTTGGGAGTTGAGTATTCCCTCGTGAATATCCCAGCAGTGTGGAGTGAAGTCGTGGTTGGTTGGTTGAGGGTGAGTCACGGAGAAAGGACGGCTGTAATGACTACTGCAGGGGTGACTCTGCAGGTTAATGAGCATTTTAATGCCACTGATAGAAGACACAGCCCTCCGCTTTAATCTGAGGAGACAAGGCAGTTCTGTCTTTTATTATCCTCCACGAAGGGAGCTTTGAAGGAGCTACACTTCAGCATCAGTGTTCTGTGCAGAAGTCTGCCACATGTTGGTGCATGTGATTCAAGACGAAACGGCTTTTGTTGTTAAACTAAGTAATGGAAACAATTCCATTAATTTAGGGAACATCCTTTTAGGAACTTTATTGCAGATATTTTGTCACACGCTTGTCTTTATTGTGTTTGGAGTACGGCCATGAGTGACAGCTTAATGGGAAGCATCTCCATCTGCACACGTTAGAGGCTGAGTGGGATGAGGAAGGAAGAAACACTTTTTTGCTGAATGACTGAGATGCATACTAAAGCAGAGTTCAAGGTCAAAAGCACTACATGTATGTGTACATGCTTTTTGAGAGGCTCCTATTACGGTCGACAATCTGTATGTAAGCAGTAAGCAAATATTAGGTGCAAGTTGTCCAAGGGGATAAATGTACAGAGGATGTGAAACGGTGGTGTAGTGGTTAACACCTTGCACCTCTAGGGTCCGGGTTCAGTTCGCACCTCCGGTCTGCCTGCATGGAGTTTGCATGTTCTCCCCGTGTTTGGTGGGTGCCCGGGTACTCCAGGTTCCTCTCACAGTATTGACGCTGGGTGAGGAGGCCTGGTGGCACGCAGCCATCATTCCAGTTTATCCCAAATGTGTTGAGTGGTTGAGGTTTTCTGCTCTAACTGTGTGCACACCAGCATAGTCATGTTTCAACACTTCTGGACTGCTTTCCTCCACTAAAAGGAAATTTTAGCTCTACAGAATTTGGCAGCGAGAGTCAAGTGTGCGCAAAAACTTTTGGCCATATAGTGAATATAACACGATACAGTATGAGGGCTGTTTAAGGTAAACACACACACTCATTCACCAACAAAACTTGCATGAGTTATTGGCCCATCCCCTGTACAGTTCTGACCTTGGTCTAAGCTTTTCCCACATGCTTGGGCCATTAAAGGAGTTTCTGGGAGGCCAGTGTATTCAAATTCAAATTCAAATTCAAATTTTATTTGTCACATACACAAACATACACAGTACGAAATGTAGTGAAATGTATTATACGACTGCCATTGACCCTAGAAGAGAGTTAAATTTTACAAATAAGAAATAAATATGAATAAAAGAAATACGATAGAAATTAAATTACAAAATTAAATTAAACTAGGAAAAATAGAACTAAAAATAAAAATAGAAATGTGCTATGAAAAAATAGAACTAAAAATAAAAATAGAAATAGGATGTACAAAATAGAAATATACTGTGCAAATTGAAATCTACTTTACGGTGTGTGCAAATATGCATGGAACAAAGTGTCTTAGTGCAGAGGTTATTAAAGTGACTTTGTGCACTGGTCCAGGATGTAAACGTAAAACTGTAAAATGTAGTGTAGTTGTGAAGGTAGGTGTGCAAAGTTATTAAAGTGTCTTTGTGCAATGGTCCAGGATGTAACGTACGACATGTAGTGTATATATGAAGGAAGGTGAGCGTGTAATTGTCCATAGTGTTCATGGATGTAAGAAGATTGATGGATTTGACCAATTATGAAAATATTGTGTAGTTCTGCATAGTGGTGTGGTTGTGGTTGAGAGACCTTATCGCCTGCGGGAAGAAGCTCCTCCTCAGTCTCTCTGTGTTGGCCTTCAAGGAGCGGAATCGCTTCCCAGACCGCAACCGAGTAAACAGTCCGTTATTGGGGTGGCTGAGGTCCTTCACGATCTTCCTGGCCTTGGTCAAGCACCGCTTGTTGTAGATCGAGTGCAGGTCAGGGAGCTCGATGCGGATGATGCGCTCAGCTGATCGCACCACCCTCTGTAGAGCTCGTCTGTCCTGCATGGTGCTGTTCCCGAACCAGGTCGTGATATTTCCCGTCAGGATGCTCTCGATGGTGCAGGAGTAGAAATTCCTGAGCACCTTGGAGGGCAGTCTAAAGTCTCTCAAGCGTCTGAGGTGGTAGAGACGCTGCCGGGCCTTTTTTACCACGGTGTTGATGTGACAGGACCATGCCAGGTCCTGCGTGATGTGAACACCGAGGTATCTGAAGCTGTCCACTCTCTCCACTGGGCTCCTGTTGATGACGGGGGTCTGGTAGTTCCTCACCTGCTTTGTACTAAAGTCCACTATCAGCTCCTTTGTCTTACTGACGTTCAGGAGGAGATTGTTCCTCTGGCACCAGTTCTCCAGATTTCCAACCTCCTCCAGGTAGGCCGTCTCATCATTGTTCGTGATCAGGCCCACCACAACAGTGTCGTCAGCGAACTTGATGATGGTGGTGGAGCTGGTAGTGGCCACGCAGTCGTGGGTGTACAGAGAGTACAGCAGGGGGCTCAGAACACAACCCTGGGGGGCTCCAGTGCTGAGAGTGAGAGGGGCTGAGACATGTCCGCCCATCCTTACTGCCTGTGGTCTGCCAGTTAGGAAGTTGGAGATCCACTGACACATAGATGAGCTGAGTCCCAGGTGCTCCAGCTTGGTGGTAAGTGTGGAGGGAATTATGGTATTAAATGCAGAACTGTAGTCGATGAAGAGCATTTTCACATAATTCCCCCTCCGAGTGTCCAGGTGAGTGAGAGATGTATGGAGGAGATGAGAGATTGCATCGTCCGTGGAACGGTTTGGACGATAAGCGAACTGTAGTGGGTCGAGTGTGTCTGGTAGTGAAGAGATGATGAAGTCTCTGACCAGGCGTTCAAAGCACTTCATCACTACTGAAGTGAGGGCTACAGGGCGATAGTCATTGAGTGAAGCAGGATGAGGTTTCTTTGGGACAGGAACAATGATGGACTCTTTGAAGCATGTGGGGATCACCGACTGAGATAAAGAGATGTTGAATATCTCAGTGAACACAGGTGCTAGCTGGTCTGCGCAGGCTCTGAGGAGACGGCCTGAGATGCCGTCTGGTCCTGCTGCTTTCCTGGTGTTCACTCTCTTGAAGGCTCTCCTCACGTCATGCTCGGTGATGATGAACGCGCTTCCGGTGCTGGCAGTGACTTCCTGTCTGCAGCCGTTAGCGCCGCTAGCATTAGCATCGCTAGCGTCCTTAGCTGCAGCCTCGAAGCGAGCATAGAAAGTGTTGAGCTCATCTGCCAGAGTCACGTCTGCGTTTATCATACCGGATGTCGGTGCTTTATAATCCGTTATTGTTCTCAATCCCTGCCACAGGCTCCTAGAGTCACTCTGTTGGAGCTGTGACTCTAGTTTCCTCCCGTAGCGCTGCTTCGCCTCTTTCACCGCCTTCCGGACGCTGTATGACGCAGCCTTGTACGGTTCCATGTCCCCCGACGCGAGTCCCGTGTTGTAGGCAGCGGTGCGAGATCTCAGAGCGTCGCGGATGGTTTTATCCACTGAAGAAGGTGTATCAGGCATGATGCAGGAAGTTCGATCATGGCACTGGCGTACTGAGAAAACTTTCTACCTCGATGGTATCCAAGCACTAGACTTGACTTGAGCAAGGGGTTTCATGCTCAGTGATTAGTAAATTCCTTTTTCTTGCTTGAATGCGTTCCAGAGATTCCATTTTTGGCCTGAGGTTCACTTCATCCCAACCACATCACTACCTGCATCAGATGTGGAGGTTATCTGCACTCATCTGATTGCTTCAACCTCTTGATGCAGGGGAATTACTTATTGTGATTATAAACATATCAAATGGACCGTCATAGGACTAGAGTGCTGTAATTAGCTCACATTTCTGGCACGAGTGCTCATACTGAGAGTACAGTAAAAAGGCACCTCTTGTGACCACCTGCATATGAGATCAGCTCTCCGATTGCAGGTATTCAAATTCACGAACGCTGTTCCTGCTCTGAGTGATTAGACTGGCTGCCCTTGCTCTCTATTAAAGATACAGTTTAATCCCCTTAGTGGGTGCTTTGGGAGTTGACAAAGATGTTGTGTTTCATTCTGTTCACATAACCTAAGCTACTTAACAAGTCCAGCTCCTTTTTGGAATAATCTCATTAATGCTTGAGACCGATATTTAATATTTGCTTTAATGTAGAATATTAGTCACTTCGACTGTTTAAATTTTACTTTATGTTGATGTGTGAGGATACTTGTGTCTTGCTCTGCCTTGGATGAAACTGACATTTAGATTTACTTGGTTTGGCTAACGCTTTAAAGCAAATCGCTTTACAACCGAGTCCGGGTACACCTGAGCAGTTGAGGGGTTAAAGGCTTTGCTTAAGCGCCCAACAATGTGCCAGGTGGATGGCGCTTGGATTTAAACTCAAACCCTTTCAAACAGTAGCCCAACGTCTTACACGCCGAGCTTCCACCACCCCCTGCCATCGAAATAAATCAATAAATTACGGTAAATAAATTTTTAGTGTCACCAGTGGCTGTTCTCGCAGTAACTCAGTTAACCGCCATTGAGCACAGTTCTAGCCCGTAAGCTCTCCCTCTCCATACTGCCGTGTGCGCGTCCACCGTACGCAACATCAGCGCGTTTGATTTAATCTGGCACGCGGGCTTCTATGCACGAAATACTCCGTTTAATGCGGATTAGATGAGCTATGCTGCCGCATGATGGTTAATGATCTATTTTAAGGTGTGCAATCAATTTGTGAAGGACTTTAAAGTCATTAAAGGGAATTTAAACATAATTTAAATTAAGGCTTTTCTCCCTCAGTGGCCTACATTTTTAGTGCGTCTTCTAGATGCCATCTGAAAGTATTCATTACATACCGTCTCGCTTTCTAATGAATCATTTATTACCAGCTGCTTCTATCTTTCATGCGCAAAAAAAATGGAGCGACATGATGTAAAAAAAAAAAAAAAAAAAGATTTGGCTCTATTTACTCTGGTAACCGCACGCAATTATGATATTACACAGCTTTATACCGACGCGTCAGAGCACTCCGTATGAGTCAAGCCAAACGAGGATGGCACTTTTAAGGCTTAATCAGATTGGTTATGATCCATTAGTGAGACGGCGTCGAGTTCGCCATGTGTTCTGTAAAGATGTCTGGAATATTAACTCGGTGAGGTAATAGATCACAGCCGGAGTTTGCCACCACAAGCTTGTTAACATACCTGTTTTATTTTCCTCCTCGGAAGAGATTCTTTATTTCTCGCTCAGACATACAAAAGATGTTGTGATAATTATAATGCAGGGTTTTACGGCGATTGCGACATGCGGAGAGGAACAGGTGCCTGAAATAACAGCCTTGTACAATGATCACGAGTGCATACCAAACGAGACAATCGTGGCAGAGCAGATTTTTAAACAGCTCGAGACGTATTGGGATTCAGACCCAGGCTTTTATTAAGAACGAACGCTTGACACAAGTGTTGATAAAGTATCAGGGCTGCTCCCTCTCACAATAATTTCACAGAAAATTTCACTTTCAAATTATGACCTTCCGAAGGAAAAAAATATATAGTATGTGGTCTCATTACTACATAACCTTGATCTGGATGTTTTGATTGCTGACACCACTCAAACCGTTCGGCTGAGAGATCAGCGCAGCTGGCAATCTGAAACGTTCATCTAAATATTAATTTACCCTGTCTAGACCTCTTTAAGGTTACACTGAACTTCCACTCTTCGTGAAAATGAAGAAAAATATATCAAATGAGCTTTTTTTTTTTTTTTTTTTTTAAGGATTATCATAATAACGGGTTAAGCTTTGTCAAACCCCGAGTCTCTTCCTGGAATGTCTAAAAAGGTTGGAGAGTTTGTAGAGGGATTTGCGACTACTCCGTGCACCTGGGGAGGGATCTTGGAGCTAAATTTCGCAAGCTGCTTAAGTTTGATTATAAAGATATTATCTTAAAGGTAAATACTAGTGTTTTGAGGTCCTGCATTCATTTCTGATTTAAATGGATGTTGTGTTCATTATCCTGTGAAAGGATGGATAACAATGGTTGCTGTATTTGCTTTCTTTTGTAAGTGGTCTATTTTTTTCCCCTGAATATCAGACAATATAATACCTAAAAAAATCTTTAAAAAAATAAAATGCCCACACATTTTGTAAAAAGAAAAACATCAGCAAACAAAGAACTTTTTCCCATTTATTTAACTGAAAATTTCTATACAATAATACCGTCTCATTTTTTTGGATCTCCAGTGCTGTCACCTATTATTTCTCCTAAGCCATTTCTATCATTTCTTCACAATTTGCTCCCAAAGACCCAGACTTTCATGTGATTTACAATGCAGTCTTGAGTAATACAGTTCTCCAGGCTTTCTGAAGGTCCTTTTGGTTCTCATTTTTAGTCCAGTCCTTGTACCTGAGACATTTCAGAGGTATTTATTTTTATTTAAGCCACAACATGACCTTTGAAATCATTGAAGCATAATACAACCTCTAACTTAAGGCATTAACCAGTGAAAATGGTGCAGATGGCCCGTGATCGGAATGCTCATGGTCGGTGAACAAATGAGAGGGGAAACGAGGTTGCTGCTGAGGTTCTTACTGTACATCAACAACCATTTTTTAAATTGTATCTTTAGGCACTTTGCAGCCTTTCACAGTAAAACATTTATTAATGTTTTGGCTTGAGACTTTTGCATAGTACTAATACAGTATGCCAATAGTTCTGAAGTTGACCGTCTGCATGTTCTGTCCGATTAATTTGCAAGAGCTTGGTGCATTTTGCATTGGCTTTGAATTAAAGCACATTGTTTAGTGCATACGTGTAAATACTCCTGTGGAAGTTAATCTGCGTTCATGGTCATAGTGAAAATCCTATTAAAAAGCAAACAGCCACTTATAAACACAGTGCACGGCCTAGGTTGTGTTAAGGCGTTTGGAATGTTCAGTGTCCGCACGACTCAAAACACTTTTCTAAACACATTCCAGTATGTACGTGATGATGTGTCTTTGAACAGGGCCTTGTTCTAATTTCATCACTAATTTACCACATTAAGAGCCCGTAGCAGGGTTTTAGAGCACTTCAGCTTTAAATGTTCCCAGTGCTCTACAATAAACAACAACAAAATAAAACCAGTTAAAAATCTTCAGCCATTCCACAAAAACGGCTGTCATCGATGTGCTGAAAAGTTTATCTCTACCACTTTTGTAAATGAGACCCCTAATGGTTAGGCTGAAAATCCTGTGAGAAGTTAGAGCCAGCATCTGCGCCTGGCATGAGAATAAAGCGTCTCTTTTTATAGCGGCGTGATGAGTTAATCATATGCTCTCACATGTCCACTCCAGCGCTCCTCGTGGCTCTGTCTGAAAAGGGCACCTGGGACATGTCTTTTGATGATAATGACAGCATCGCCTCATCTTTCTGTTTTTATTTTTGCTTCTGCTTTTTTTTTTTTGATCTTCAGCTGGAAGAAAAAAAAGGAATTTATGAGGCAGTATAATTTCTCTCGGAGCTGAAAGTGAGGTTCGAGTGAACTGAGTCGCTCTCCCTGACCTCTAATGTGAAGAAGAGGCCTCTGTCACGCTCTTGCCACCTGGATTAATGGGAGATGACAGTGACTCAGAGTTATGAGGACGACGACTCATAGAAGCCGGACATTGAAGAGAGAGAGAGGAGGCGCCTGGGCCGATTTGCTCTTCCACCCGCACGGTGTTCACACTGTGACTGTAAAGAAGGCTCTGATTGCACAAATTCCCAGGGAACGGTGGGGTGTGTGGAGGAGGGTAGTGCAGCAGTGCAGTGGTTGATTTTATGGTGTAAAATAACCAAAGCCCATTTCAAGCCCAGTTCTCCTTTGGCATCTTTTCAGATGTGCATTTGCCTGTCATAATGCTTTATATGCTTTACTTTGTGAAATGAGAAATGACCAAAGGCAATGGGTTGTATGGCTGGAACTTCCATTTGTACAAGGGATACAATTTGTGGGGCGGAATTTATGATTGTGCAGAATAACAGAACACAGTTATGCGAGTAAACACTGGTCTCCTGTACTGCCCATACATGTAGAAATTTCCTAAAAGTCATGTTGATTCAATGATTGTGTGTACAGTTTTCCACTTTTCAAGGATCACCTTGGCCAGATTATCATTTACAGACTTATGGTCTTCTTTAAATCGTTTGCACCATTCCAATGTTTTACTGTGGCAAAGAGTAAATCACTTTACTGTACAGTAAATCACTTTACTGTATTTGGGTTCCTAAACTCTAATTTAACTTAGTTATGATAATTACATTTTCTACTGTGAATCAAAAGAATGTTATGTATTTACTTAAGCGTTCTTTTAAAACCTGACATTTATTTGGATGGTATTAAATGTGGACATTTTCTTTTTTGTAAACTTGACGAATCAGTGAGCATTCTCCTAATTTCTGCATTTTAACGAAGAACTTAAAAAAAGATGTACATTACAATGGAAGCAGGTTTGACTTAGCGAAATTCCTGCCAGTTTGTATTATTTGCCAAATAAAATGTCTCTGGATAGATTACATTTTCTATTCAGCCTTGTGTTAAAAAAAAAAAAAAAAGCATAGAGGCCGAATTTTCCTTTTTACAAAAGCATTTTTAAAGCGCTATAATCCAAATGCACTAAAAACAGCTACTGAGCATAGGAGATGATTTTATTCAGACATTGTACCTGTGAAAAAGATCATTCCTGCATGTGCCTGTTTCATTTCTAAAAATATATTCCTTTTTGATATATAATTGTTTGTTTGCTTGTTTTTACATTCCACTGCCAACAGTATCTGCCATCTTTTTCTCTGTGAGGATTGTTTTTTGGAGTGTAATTTGAAGTTCAAAAACTATGTCAATATTACTTGTGTGCAATTAATATAAAGAAATATACTTAAGCATAAGTCTTGTGTTACGTCAGAATACTGATGTGTGCTGAACCTTGAAACTTGGTAGTGACATCATGCCTTACCATGAGTTTATATGAGATTTTACTCTAGTCCAAAGTTTTGAGGAAAATAAACTTTCAGCTATCCCTGGAAAGCCTGGCATTTCCTAACTGAGCTGGCTGTTCATAGTACAAATTGTTCATATTACAAATTTCAGACGTCATAGTCTCTAACGGGTGCAAAGTTTGATTGGTTTTAAACGGTCACACATTGCCCCAATACTGCCCGTGTGAGAGAAAAGCTGGCAAATTCATTCTCTCATTGTTCCACGGTTATTGAATGGCCAGCTGCCAGTTTCTGCCTGAGAGATGCAAACAAAATCACGCTGTGCTCTATATTTGTTTATTTCTTCTGGTTTTAATCAGCAGAGCCCATGTGTTCATTAGTGGTGAGTGTATGTTGATGTGTACTGGTGTGTTGCAGTACTCCTATTGGTTTTGGGGCAAACCTCAACATCAACACCATGAGCAATTGAAACCCATGAGACTGTTTACTGGGGAACATTTGCCAAGTTTGGGTAAATACCCCTTTCATGTTAACCAGGTGTTTCTCACTTTCACATGCAAATCAGATCCTGCAGGATTTCAAAAACCCCGCTTGAATGCACCTCTGGAGGCTTTAGCATAGTAGTGTGCATCAGAAAAGGGATCTTGCGGGACCTTATATGAAGTTTTTGGAACAGGGTGTTCTTACTGTATGTCTGTGTAAGTGGCCAGATATGAGACTTGCAGGAGTCGTAATTTAAATGACAAATATACCCAATACTTGTTCAGTTCTTAAAGTACTAAAACTCTTATAATGACAATTCTTCTTGGCAACAGTGGGGCATTGATCAGCATGAGTCCAGAAGATCAGCCATCAGTCCTGGCGGACATTCTGCAGTAAAAAAATAAGTTGTACATTTTTCTGTGGGTGTTAATACGCACAGCAAGGGAATTAAGTCTAATAAGATATATCCTACAGAAATCAGGTAGGTAATGTTTTTACTTTATCATGGTTTATCTGGTGAAAATCATTTAAATTTTATATTGTGTTAAAGAGAACCAATTAGGTTTGCTAGAGATTTACGAAGTAAAAAAAATTTTGGGATGGCCTTCCAGTGGAAGTTAACAAAATTGGCCTGACTGTCTGTGGGAGAAGTGGGAATAGTCAAACTGATTAGAGCTTTTATTTGAAAGAGGTGAAATTGGTCAGACTTTCTTCATCACCAGAATTAATCACCAGAATTAATCACAGGTTCTGTGGAAGAGAGTGAGATTGGTCAAAATGTCTCTGGATGTTGATGATATTGGTACTGCTGACTGTGAAAGAGGTGGAATTGGTCAGACTTCTTGTGGAACAGGTGGAATTGGTGGGATTGGTCAGGTTTTCTGTGAAAAAGTTTGATTGGTTAAAAAAGATTGCTTAAAATTCTGAGGAAAAGGTAGGATTGACTAAACTTTCTGTGGATAGGCTGGCATTGGGTAGGCTTTCTGTGGATGAGATGGGATTGGTTAGGTTTCTGTGGAAGAGGTTGGATTGGTTAGGTTTCTGTGGAAGAGGTTGGATTGTCTAGGCTCTCTTTGGAAAAGGTAGGATTGACTAAACTTTCTGTGGATAGGCTGGCATTGGGTAGGCTTTCTGTGGATGAGATGGGATTGGTTAGGTTTCTTTAGAAGAGGTGAGATTGGTTGGGATTTTTGTGGAAGAGGTGTGATTGGCCAGGCTTTCTGTGGAAGAGGTTGGATTGGTTAGGTTTCTGTGGAAGAGGTTGGATTGGTTAGGTTTCTGTGGAAGAGGTTGGATTGTCTAGGCTCTCTTTGGAAAAGGTAGGATTGGCCTGGCTTTTTGTTGAAGAGATGGGATTAGTTAGAGTTTTTTGTGAGATTAATCAGACTTTCTATTTGAAAGGGCAGGACTGCTCAGACTTTCTGTTAAAACATTGAAAACTATCAGTTATTTTGTGCATGAGGATAAGTTCAATTAGATGACCAGCGATACTTTAAACTTTCTGTGGGACAAGGCAAGACTGGGTATACTTTCTGCAAGGGGAACTGATTAAACTTTTTTTTGAAAAGGTAGCATTGGTCAGACTTTTTGTAAGGTCATTTAGAATTGGTCAAAACACTGATACTTGTCTGCAAAGCTAAAACGGCCCAGCACCTACTGTAACCTGTAACAGAACTTTGCACCGCACCACGTTCCTAGGACTTCTGTGGATTAGAATGCTCTGGATTAAAGTGTCTGTCACATGCCTAAATGTAAATGTAAATATCAGACTTTCTGTGGGAAAGGAAAGCCTAGACTTCCAATAAGTGTGGAAGGTAGGGATCGGTCAGACATTCTATAAAAAATAATGTGATTGGTTATGTGTCTCACAGGAGAGTGGTGTTACGCCCCGGTCTAGGTCGGGCCGTAACAGGAGTGAAAAGAAAAAAAAGCGGGTGAGACCAAAAGTGCGTTTGCTTAGTGTTTATTTTACAAAAAGGTTACAAGACTGTTCCAACAGGCAGAGCAGCAACCAGTAGATTTACAGGCACACTGAAGAGGGTGGGACCTGAAACAACGAAGGGATGACACACCCTATCCCACCACCAGCAGAGACATGGATATAAAGCAAACATCACCAGACACACAAAACAAACAAATCCAAAATCGTAACAGTGGCAGGATTGGTCTGACTTTCTGTAAGAGAATGTATGATTAGTCAGATTTTCTGGGAAGACATGGTGGAATTGGAAAGACTTTTTGGGGGAGCGAGTGGGATTGGTCTGACTTCCAGTGGGAAGCGAGTGTAAGTGATCAGGGTTTAAGGAGAAGCTTTCAGTGAAAGCTAGATTGATTGGTCAGACTTACAGTGAAACCATATGGGATTGGAAAGAGGAAGTTTAGCAGGATTGGTCAAATGCCACAGTTAGCTCATAAGTAGGAAGCCAGAGCTCCGAATTGCCTCGCTTTTACACGTTCACATGAAAGCTTGTTATCACCTAGTACCAAACCATCTTACATTAGTGATAGGAGTTATACATTTACAGTGATGATTTATATTATTTACTCCTATGTATTTACAGTACTTTCGGTGTTATACAGTATGTTGAATTTGTGGTTGAGTACTACATCTTGGCTTTTTGTGTAGGATTTACTGTAGAAGTAATTTTTAGCAGTCTGTCTTTTAGTGAGTGTGTTTTTAGTCATGTCATTTACCATCAGTGCATTGCAGTTGACCAGGTCTTTTAGTTATATTGCTCATTCCAGGTTCATTTGCTGCAGGGCATTTTGTCGACTGAGTGAAATTGTATCGTATTGTATTGTGTTCAGAAAAGCCTCTCCGCTGAGATACTCGTCCATTCAGAGCACCCTTTTTTAACGTTGGTACTTTCCCAACCTGTTGAGGAAAATGTCTGTGGGGAATGTCTTGTATCTCCATTTTGGTAGACAATCGATGAAGACGCTAACCATCCATTTTCCTGTCAACTCTTGTCAGACAGAAAGAAAATGCCTGCTGTTTCTCTCAATGAGCTAGAATTAAGACCTTTACTTTCTTGACCTCCAGTGCTCTCTCTAAGAGAACAGAAAGTATTTTAAACTGATGTTCTTTTTTCTTTTGTTGCTGTTTAGAGGCTTGAAGTTTCTGCAAAGCATTATGCATGATGTTAGAGAATGGCTTTATAAAAAGTACTTTGTCTTTTGTCGCCAGCTGTAGGAGGTTATTTTGCATTTTGGCTTTTTTATGCATTCACTTAGGATACTTATTTTTACAGTTTAACATTTTTTTTTTCCCCCTGTTCATTTTACTTAGCAAATGATCTTTTTCAAACAGCAAGAGTTAAGGTGAAATTCGCATTTTCACGACTATAAGTGTAGCATGCTTTATGGATGTTTCACGGTTTTTGAACACAGAGAGATCAATTTTGTGGTGGGAGTCAGAAAGATCAAGTAAAGAGACATCACGTTGAAAAGGAAGCTGCTGTGAGACAAATGTCCATGGCATCGCATGGCACAGCTGGCGTTGATGCATGTGATGCTTCATTCATTATGTAAGTCAGCCAGCAAGCTATGGATATTTAAGCCCTGAGAACTCAGAACACAGCCTATAGTATTCATGTTGATTAATTTATTAATTTTGCAATATTTCAGGAACTGCCTGGCCAAAAAAAAGGTCACCACCTGGATTTAACTTGGCGGATAGTTAAGAGCCTTCCATTGGATAATTACTGTAGTGATTGTTATGGTTCAGCTGGCAACAAGTTCTTTATCCCTAACTGATGCAGTGAGTAGCTTCTCATTTCTTAAAACGAACTAACAAAAAAGTTAGAAGACATATCCTGTGGTTGTGACAAAGATTTTAGAAGGTGTAAATTATTGTTCTGCATCAAGCAAGGAAAACAACCAAGGAGATTGCTGAAACTACTGGAACTATATTTTAAAGTGAAAATAAGAGCATTTTTTACCGTCAGTGCAAAAGGAACTGAAGCATTGGGACTAAACAGTTGTGTAGCCCTAATCACTAAGGTTAACCATTTATCAGTGAGATTAATCAGGAAAAAAAAAAAAGCATAAAGCATGGACTGTGGAACGTTGGAAAAAGTCTAAGTCTGGTCTAATGCGTCCAGATTTAACCTGTCCAGAGTGATGGGTGCATCAGGGTAAAAACAGAGTTAACAGAAGTGATCATTCCTAGTACCTACCCCACTGTATAAGTCTGTGATGGCAGTGTTATGGATGGATTGGCCACCATTTGTATGTTGCTAATCAACACCAGAAAAGGTACCACATATGGTTTCCCTCCATCAGGGTTATAATTTTTTGCCAAAAGTGCAAATATAAAAATATTTTTCAAAATAACTTAATTTATTTAATTAAGCATTTTGTCTAAGATTCTAATTAAAGTTACAGCCTTAACAGCTTTGCCATTAGAGGGTCCTTGTTTAAATTCTGGATAAACTTCTTTTCACTTCAGGAACCTCCATATAAAAAAAAAAATCTATCCAGCAGCACGGTGGCTTAGTGATTAGCACTGTCGCCTTGCACCTTAACGGTCTGGGTTTGATTCCCACCTCTGGATACCTCCGGTTTTCTCCCACAGTCCAAAAACATGCAGATTAGGTGTTCCCAAATTGCCCATGGTGTGTGAGTGTCTGTGTGTCCTGCGATGGATTGGCACCCTGTCCAGGGTGTATCCCGCCTTGTGCTCCCACGATGTATACAGGATTAAGCGGTATAGACGATGAATAAGTGAGTGAGTGTTAATGTGGTTCATTTGGCATATAGAAATGATGGTGTTATAAGGAGCACATTAATATAAACCTACCTGCCAGCACTACTATCAGGCCTGCTGTTGTAGAAAATAAATCAATGCCTTCTGACAGCCAGATTAAAGAATTCAACAGTGCTGTGTGATTTAATCAGTTATGCAGTTTAAACAATCTTATGTTGGTGGCTCAGTTTTCAATTCAGAGTTGATTAACACATTTTAAATTATGTAGATTATTAAACATCTAAATATAAAATGCTTTCATCTTTCACAAAATCGTGTTTTGCAAGAGTAATGCTTCTTCTTCCTTTAAGTTTATGGGCAGTTGGTGCAATGCCGCCACCTACTGGACTGGAGTGTGGAGTGTGTGGAGGCAGGTGAAAATGATTTGTATGAAGCATGAAATTTTAACAATTGATACAAATTACACAGCTTTTACATGCTCATTATAGACTTTTTACTATTACTGTGATCCAATGAACTTTAGTGCTGCTGAATCAAACGGAATCGCTGGCCTATCAGTCCACCTAGTGCTGTCATATTAAAAAAACTTGCTTGCTTCCATATCATCAATTACATAATCTAATTAAGGAATGATATATCATGTTCCTAAACAATAGGTCATCTGTTTTCGGAACATGATAATTTTGTCAGCTAACCGCAGTGCAGTCAGATAAATAAGGAGGACACATTTTCTCTGCTTTTGTTCTTTATGCAAATAACTGTTCCGACTGATTTGCTGCGTTTTCAAGGCGCCTCTCCTGAGTATTCTCCTGCCTGATGTCAGACTCTTCTGATTCGTTTTGTCATTGTCTGCACTTTATTAAAAAATTAATGTCCATACATGTTATGGAAATTACACGGAACAAAAGTGTGATATGACAGGAAGCCGTAATCATCATGTTAACACCCAGTCTAAAGTAATCAGCAACATCTCAGTGCGTACCCTCGTACCGTTTTCGTTCAATGCAAATTGAACACAGAGTTTAATTTTAAAATCCCCTCTGGACCCTAATTTGCATCCCTAGCCAAACTCATCAAGCCTCATTCCAGTTCCTGCATCCTCTTCACACCCGTAGGAAAAGGCTGTGCTGCTTTGTTTATAAATGCAAAATAAATAGTGCTTTTTTTTAACCGAGATTCCAAGCCCAGACACGCATCTAACCCCAAGGGAAAATGAATGACAGATATTGAAGCGGCAGCCAAAGGCAAATGCCTGCGAGCCCGAGCTGTCTGCTTGAGCATATCGCCTTGGGTTGTTTGAACTGTTTGTGATCAAAGCTGACGTCGGTTTCTTAAGGATTTCTCCAGCGTTTCCATCGCAGCCTTCTTCAACTCCCTGCATGTGCGCCCAGCGAGGCCAGATTTCCTATAAGAGAACAGTGGCTGGGAAAAACAGTGTGTGGCTGCAGAAAACCGTATGAGGGAAGGGAGGAAGATCTAGAGATTAGAAATGCGCAGCCCCCACAGAGATCAACGAATCAGTTCTGCTCAGTTGATGAAGGATTGTGCTGTCCTTGTGTGTTGGCGTTTGGTGCCTGGCCCAAAGCTAAAGCCAGGATTTTTCACAAACCAGCAAGCAGCACTCACAACACAAGCTGTTGCTGAAGTAAAGACCTGTCACCGCTACTCATATTCAGCGTTCCAAACATTTTGGCTGGAGCTTGATTGGGTTGAAGTACTGTTTATAGCAAAGGTCTCTTAGACTCCACGCTCTCATAGCATGACCCATTTGACAGTGTTTGACTGCATTCCTAAATCTGTTTATGCTCTAGCTGTCATAGCTCTGCATTGTTGTGTATGTTATAGTCGGTAAATTTAATACGTTGCTGCAATATTTGTGTTTTAGCTCTGCTCTACTGGTGGTTTGGTAAATTTTTACGCTTTTATCCTTCATGTATGTACATTTTTTTAATGATAAAATTTGCTCGGTTTAAAAAAGAACATGTATTTCAAGGGGTGCAGCAGGTAGTATTTGGATTACTGGCAGTGCTTGGTCTTCCAATGATAGTATGTGTTCCTCTGGTACTCTGGTTTGTTCCTACTGCCTGTAATCTGCAGATTAAGGGGAATGGTTATGTATTTTTTTATATTTGTAAATTGATGGGTGAATGTGTATATGCATGGGGCTGGTGTCATTCATTTCTTGAATTTTGAAGAATTTTGAAACTGATCTAAACACCAGATCTGCTGTAGCTCTGATCATTAATTAATCAAATGAATGAATGAATGAATGAAACACACGCAATAGGCAGTGTTTTGCCCAAACTGAAAGTTGGGCCTAACTTCATGTTAACGGCCATGGTTTTGGACAGAGATGTTCAAGACCAACATCTGGTAGTGATGGCCAAGTATTAACATGGAACACTGGAATAATGGCATCCTAATCTAGTTGGCACAGGCTACACTTGATTGGTTGCCCTGGAATCTTTTCCAATGACAAGACATTTGTAGGCATTTTCTTTACCAGCAAGGCGGTTCTGGAGTTAGATGCCCAGTTTTAAACCAGTTCCTTGTTTTCTGAAAGCCAAAGAACCGGCCCTCAGACAGAAAAACCAGTGTTGTTGCCATGGTGTGTGTGTTTGTGTGTTGTTGAGCTCAGTGGTTAAGGCATTAGATTCCGGTTCAGAAGATCCCAGGTTTAAACCCTGCAACCACCAAGTTGCCACAGTTGGGCCCTTGAGCAAGGCCCTTAACCCTCAATTGCTCAGATGTGTAATGAGATAAAAAATGTAAGTCGCTCTGGATAAGGGCGTCTGCCAAATGCTTAGATGTAGATAAGTGTGAAATTGTCACAACCAACTAAAGGTTTGTCCCTACTATTTTTAAAAAATGGACCCAAATGCAATAGGCATTTCAAATGCTTTATAGTAATGATGGTGATCCCAAAGTAGATTTGCAAAGCAAACTAGCACTTTGGTGTGAAAGGGGCATCAAAGAATCTTTAAGGCTTGCTCTAGTGAGACAATTGATTGAAGTCCTTTTTATAAAGCTGCTTTACAGACTGTCAACCGTCCAACAAAACCCTATAGGACAGCACTTGTCCACATGTCGTTGTGTTCCCACAACCACCCCCCCCCCCCCCCCCCCATATGTATGCATTTTGCCCATTATTGGACTGTTATCCCATCCAGAGTGGGTTCCCACTTATATATTCTCTGAGTCCGTCTTAACCCTGACCAAGATGAAGCTTATTAAAATGAAAAACGATAATGAGGATGAATTCTGCAAAATGCTCAAAATCATAATTGCGTTTGAATTTTTTTTAATACTTTACAGAATCTACCTAACTTTGTTTGTTGAAGATCATCACAGCAAGCGTTCCTCACAGCAATGTTCTATTTTTTCTTCTTGAGATGTACAGTATGTCAGCTGCGAATTGAACCTGTCGTCAGACGTGTCGCCGGCAAAGTCGTAGTGTGAAGAGACATTTCGAACGTTGTAAAAAAACAATTTTGCACTTCCTTTAGTGTGAAGAAGGGCTGCAATGATTAATAAAGTGCTGCTGTGTGTGTGTGTGTGTATGATGTTACACTTGTTTTTTTTTTTTTGTATATCTCCGTTTGAATCTCTGAATCTTTATGACTTCAGGACTTTAGAAGCAGGCCTTGTGTGTTGCTTCTGGATGCTGAAGGCTGGGGGATCCAGTCCAGTCCAGTGCTGTGGATCTCATGAAAGAGAGTAAAACATGAGAACAGTAAGAACAGAGTTCAGTTAGAGAATTGCTAACATGCTCGCTGTAGTTTCCCTCAGGCTTGCACAGAAGTACAGAAACTACTTTACCACCACGAGATCATTATAGAAGCCTCTTCTGAGTGTTTTGCAGAAAGTTCACAATTTTTACTTGACATTGGTTCATGCTGTGATTTGTGGAGATAATAGATATCTAAACCGCTATACTTGTTCTTTACTGACTAGGTGTCAGTTATGTATAATTTTCTGTACTTGTAGAGAAAGATGAAGTAACACAATGCAACTATCTGTTTCTGTATCTGTTTAGTGGTGAAAAAGCTTACATACTGTGTATATATACTCTCTCTATATATATGTGTGTGTGTGTGTGTGTTGTGTGTTTATTTGAGCCTCATGTTTCAGCATTCTCTTGTGTTTACATAGAAGTACATAAAACATGCTTATGCAATTTATTTTCTGCCAAACTAACTTTATAAAAAATGTGTATATATGGAAAGAAGGACAAAGAAAAAAGAAAGAAAGTTTGATTGTGTAAAGCTGCTTTGCGACAATAACAATTGTTAAAAGCGCTATACAAATAAAATTGAATTGAATTGGAAATAGGAATAATGGAAAAAGAAGGATGGAAATATGAAAGAAATTGAAAAAAGGGAAAGAAAGAAGGAAAAAGAAGAACAGAAGTAAGGAGGGAAAGAAAAAGAAGGAAGGAAGGAAAGAGGGTGAAAGAATGATGGAAGGGTAAAAAGAAGGACAGAAACAGGACAAAAGGAAGAAAAGTAGGACAGAAAGGATTAAGGGATGTAGGAAGGAAAAACAAGAAAAAGACAAAAAGGGAAGGAAAAAAGAACAGGAATGATGGAAAAAGTAGGATGGAAATATAAAAGAAATTGAAAGAAGAGAAAGAAAGAAGGAAAAAGAAGAACAGAAGTGAGGAGGGAAAGAAAAAGAAGGAAGGAGGGAAAGAAAGGGTGAAAGAATGATGGAAGGGTAAAAAGAAGGACAGAAACAGGACAAAAGAAAGAAAAGTAGGACAGAAAGGATTAAGGGATGTAGAAAGGAATAAACAAGAAAAAGACAAAAAAGGAAGGAAAAAAGGACAAGAATGAAGGAAAGAATGACAAAGAAGTAAGAATATAATAAAGGCAATAAAAGAAAAAAGGCACAAGGATGGAAAAAATGAAAGAAGGAAGAAAGGGAGGGATGAACTGAAGAAAGTAGATATGTCTCCTCTGTGTGTTTCTATCTATTTAGAACATGTTATCTGGTCAGATCAGATTTATATTGAGTTACAGCTTTAATATGGAGAAACAGAAGGTGTTATTTTGCCGAATGCAGTCCTGAGTTGCATTAATAAGCTTGTAAGGTTAGGTGTGAAGTCTGTCTGGAACGGAGAGATGTGGGTGAGAACACAGCGCATGCCTTCACAGCAAGGGCTAATCAAGGTCGGTGTAAGCACGACTGTATAGGCATGTCTCATTCACACTGGAATGCTTCTTATCGCATCCCTCATCAGCATCTGTCCATCCCTGAAAGCGTCTGTCTTTGCACAGTAATTCAGTTTCAACACCTTTCCTCATCTCCCATCAGTCTATTTCTGTTTATAAAACTCCAAGACAGCACAGAATGTGTGTCTGTGTGTGTTAAACTTTTGCAAAAAAACAAGAAGAACTTCTTTTTACACAGTTGAACACTGTAAGACATCACTGTTTACAAAAGCAACCGCTCTGTTTTCGACCTCTCTCAAACGTGCAGTATTTCTGAATGTTATCTCGGCTCCATCGAGCATGCCAGTAATCATTTCAAAGCATCGCACTTGACCAAGTACCTGCCAAGTACTGTACTGGGCCTGAATGCTCCTTGGGTAACTCATCTTTAATATCCCAATCCGAAAATCCTTAATAACTCTAACCTCAATCACTTATTTATCAAATCTCTCATCTAGACTAGAGCTGGGAGTGAAGTGTAACGCCAGGAATGATGGAAGTGTGTTATGAGTCAGAGTAATGACTCTTCCTAATGGCACATTACGGCTAGTGTTTGGAAGGACGAGGGAAACATAAAACAGGGCTGCGTAATTGCGAGCCGCGAGCGTCCGTAAGTTGCGGCAGACTCCCCCCCCTTCGGAAAAGTTCTGTCTCCTTGGCAACTGCTATTGTGCCTCCTCGAGAAATTGTTAAATAATGCACTTGTAAACGGTGCTTAATTGCAGATTTAATAACCCACGGTTGTGTAGTCGTGTCATGTTACGAAGCTGCGCCTCTTAAAACTTTAATCACTTTCCACATGTGATTCCACTGATGTGTGCTCGCTGTGCGATGCTTCTTCCCTGTCAGCAGGCCCACATGCTCTCACCACGACATCTTTGTGGAAAGAGACAGCGCTTTATTCCAGAACATTCTCAGACCTTGAGCGAATCCGAATGTAATTTATTTAGAGCTGTTTTTTTTTTATGTGAGATTTTTTCAGCCTGAACTTTTAACTGCAAAATAATTTCCACAGACCTGCTCAGTAAAGATTTATTAGTAAACATAATCCAGCTATTACATTTTTTTCTTTTTTCTTTTTTTATCGTTGTGCTTTATTAAGATTTTTTATTCCTGAACTTTTCCCTAACAGGTTTTTCCAGTTGTCGAAGTTTGAAATAAGGATGCGTACTGTGTGTACTGTACGCTAGTAATGTATAAAAGTGTGCATGTCTTAGTGCTCAGTGCTCGTAATTCATCATTTTTCAACATATGCTCATCGGTTTTCAATACATTTTGTCCATCTGTTAACAAAGTTTCGCTTTTCCTCATTAAAAAAATGCTTAAGACTGAAGAGCCACAAGTGCATTGCTGTCTTCACTCCTTCATCAGAAGTGAATCTTTATCCTCATAGGGCTGCTTGATGGGGTGAGATCAGGACTATAGGGAGGATGCTTTAACACCTTTAAAAAAAGAAGAAGGTTTTTGCAGTGTCGACAGTGTGGGCAGATGTGTGCAGATGTGCGTCGTCATGCAAGATCACAACACCCTTGAATAGCAGTCGTTTGCGTTTAATCCGATGTTTAGGCTTCAGCTCCTCAATAAGCGCCTCACTGTAACGAGTACTGTTGATTGTTAAATTGTTTTTTCCTGACTTACAATATTGGCCCTTGACAATCCCATAAAACTGTAAGCTTTAACTATCGAGCTGGCGGATGACTTTTGAACTTTTTCTTGGTTGGCGATTGAGGAGGTTTCCGTTCCATTCTGCCATTTGCTCTCCGCCTCGTAGTGATGAAACAGTATCTCATAATTTTTTCGTTTTTGATTGAGGACAGAGATACAAGAGCAGTATTTTCAACAGCCTTATTGTTTTTTCTCTTATTGTTTGTTTTATAAAGTAGCAGACATATTCCTGATACCGGTATCCATATCCCTGCATTCGAGAGGTGAAGAAGGTATTCAAAAGTCATGGGTCAAGTACGTACCTCAGGTTTGAAGTCATGGTCCAATAAGTTTTTGGTACAGTGAAGTAAAAAAAAAAAAAAAAGCATTGAGTAGGGAACGACATCAAATCAACATATTAGAAACAAACTAAGTAAAAATTCTTACTTTTAGATGAGATATACTGTATATACAACTATTAACTTTGGATTAATACACATAAAGACATATTTATTTGTTAAAGCTATGACACTGACTATACAGTTCGTTACTAAAGAATGAAAATAAGTATCACACATTGGAATTAGATGATAACAAAACCTGAACATGCGGGTGCCAAGTTTTCCACTTCATCTGTGACTGGTGAATTAGGGCTTAGGTTGGAATGCTGAATTATTTTTGAAATAATTTTGTTCATGTGACTTTTTAAACTTGTACAAATCCCATAGCTTTAAATTGATGTATGGAATCTATTGCTACACATCCTTAGCTTCTGCCTGTATACTCGTATACAGGACCCCTACCGAACCCCTAGGTGTTTCCTACCTTGGGAACCATTGATTCAGCGCATTGCATATACAACACTACAGCACGGTTATGTCCGTCATCATCTCCTTGAAGAAACTTGTGCTTAAGCAGTGAAGCAAGTGGCAAAAGTTTATGTGAGTATCACTGGCAGTGAAAGCCTAAACAATAGAACTGCATATAAATAAATAACACCGTATCAACAGATTGCTTTCAGATTGTTAGCTAGGATTTAAAGTGAAATTCGCTTCACGGGGATGTATACGGCGAACGCCTAATTCGGACCGTTAAGGCGTGTTGCTCCATAGAAAATGGGGTGTTAAAAGGGGCTCTTACATTGTTTAGAGATTCATTGCATCATCTAAACACGTATAGATTGTGTTGAAAGTTGTTCACTGTTGTCTTTAAGAGCACACCGCAAAAGAGTCCTGGCTTAGTATCAGGTTCTACTTCTGTTTATTCAAAAACAGAGCGTAGAAACTTTCCAACGAAATTGCGTCATGAAAATATGCGCCTAAAGCCAGAACTGCTCGAACCAAACATCTTAGTCTAAACAGCAGATTCTGGAAAACAGACTGAATTTCTGTCACCCAAACTAAAGGAACTTCTCTAGTTTTTCCTCTAGCCCCCGCCCCACATACTTTCCCTCACTCTCTTTATCTGCAGCGTATAAAGATCGTTAGCCGACGTTCTAATCATTTCTTGTCACTCATTGACGCATGGACTTGTGTTTTGTCAAACCGCACCTTGTCAGAAGCTGGCTCAGCGTAGCAGGCCACCCGTCAGCTCCAGCTATCGTGTAATCCATCATCAGCTGTCATGTTCGAAACCTGTCTCCCCAATCCTGTCCTTGGAGACACACACACTTGCATCAAGTCAGGTCATTTCGATCCCACATCGGCTCTTTTAATGGGGGTTAAATCCGAGTGGCCTCATGCTTCATGAAGCTCTGGTTGTAAATACCCGAGTGGGGAATATTATTATTATAATTTTTTTTAATATAGTATAATAACTGTCGAATCAAATACATAAGAAATGATCATCACAGACATTCAAAGTGACCTCTGGAACTTTGTTACATAATCAAAAACTTACTACAAATCTAAAATCTAGAAAAAAGAAAAATTGTGTGCCCTAAAAATCCCATAACCAGATATTAAAACCCACCAAGAATGATTAAATGTGTTATTTTTTCTTTTATTTTTATTACTTTTACTAAATAGTTTTGTTTTAACCCTTTGGAATCTGAAGTACTAGTGACCACGGATTTTATTTTGCAGGTATATACCACCTTAAAAATAGTGCACTCCTAGTGTTTTTCCCCCTGCACAGTCATGAACTTCCATGGTGTAGACATTTTCTTTTTATCCAAAATTTAGGAGTGTTCCAGCAGATCCAAGAGATTTAGTTTTTATTCTTTTGCTTTTTTAATGTCAAAATATGGCACAGAAATATTCCTAAAAAAAGGAACACAAAACAAATAATAAATCATTTAATAAATAATGAATAATACATAACACACATTCCAAATGGACTATACCTCCTTCCTTTTGCTACATTTTTATCATTTGGATGGAGGGAATGTCAGAGGGTTTATTAATTTCAGGAGGTTACAAAAAACAAATTGATTTTTTTTTTAAACCGGGAATAGAAGCCGGGTTCAACAAAAAAAAGCAGTTATTGCATTCAAGAGGGAAGTGTTAAAAACATGGCCATAGTAAAATGGACTTGAGTTCTCCTCAACTCTGTTTGTGATCAGATACAAGCTTTTAGAGTGCAGAGCAACCGAGACAACAAAGAACTCTTGAAGTGATCTCTCCTCTTGGGCCTATATTCAGTTCATATTATTGTGAAATATAGAGCAGCTCTCATCATAGTGTTCTTATATTATATTCTATTATAAACCCTTATAAATTCTTGAAAATTAAAAATCCACTATCTCATAATTCCCAAGCTCAAACCAATACAAAAAAAAAAGAAAAAAAAAAAAAAAGAAAATTACTCACAAATAATTTTTTTTTCATTTATGCACTTAATACTTGGTCAAGGCTCCTTTAGCAAGAATTACTGTATCAATGTGGCATGGCATGGATGCAGTCAGTCTGTTACACTGCTGAGGCATTACTGCATTGACTTTTGACTTAATAAATGTGGAGCAACACCAGCAGAAGACATGGCTCCCCAAATCATCGCAGATCATAGGAATTTTACACTGGACTTCAAACAGCTTGGAATATTTGCCTTTTTACACTTCCCCCTGGACTTTACAAATGCAATGCAAAATTAACTTTGATCTGAAAAGAGGACTTTGGAACACCGAACAATGGTTCAATTCTTTTTTTCCTTGCTCCAGGTAACATGCTTCTGATGTCTCTTGTTCATGAGCGGTTTGATACCAGGTATGCAACAGATGCAACATATACCTGAAGATAGCCGTGTGGTGTGTAGTGGCTCATGATACACTGACCCTGGCCTCATTCAACTCCTCGTGAAGCTCTCCCAAGTTTTTGAATCGGCTTTGCCTGTCAATCTTCTACCTAGTTTTTTCTACCATACTTCTAGTCAACTTTTTATAACTATGCCTTGATACAGCACTCTGTGAACAGCCAGCCCTTTCCAACTAGACCTTCTGTGGCTTACATTTCTTGTAGAGGGTATTGATATTTATCTCCTGAACATTCATTCAGCAGTCTTCACCATGCGTCTACTGAACTAGTCTGAGAGATACATGATATTTGTGCTGAATGAATAGTTATTTACTTAACTTGATAAATATTCTAGTATTTTGAAATACTAATTTTTGATTTTCATGAGTAAGCTATTAAAAGAATAATTATTAAAATAAAATCAAAGGCTTGAAATAGTTCACTTTATATGTAACAACTCTAGAATATGAGTTTCATTTTTAAAATTAAGTGACAAATTTCTTTTCTTCACTATTTGTATGCTGTAGCATTACATTTCCCTTCAGTGAAACTAAGATCCTTAAACCTGTTTCAGCATCACAGTGCCTCTGTGCACAAACCATAAAAACATGGTTTACCGAAGTTGGAATTTTAAAAACTGTCCTGCACAGAGCTCTAACCTCAACCACATTGAACAACATTGGGATGTAGCTGAGCCCTGACTGTACCCCAGACCTGCATCCCAGTGCCTGACCTCAGTGATGCTCAATTCCTCCCAAAAACTTTAAATCTAATAAATTCAAGCCTTTGCAGAAGAGTGGACATTACAATAATAACCAACATCTGGAATGGGATGTTTAACAAGCATATGTGGGTGTGATGGTCAGGTGTCGAAACTTTTGGTCATATGGTCTGCAATCTTGTAAAGAAGGCATAAATCTGTTGTGAATTCGAGGTTAAACACAATGTTGGGGTTAGCATTTACTGACAGTATAAAAAGACACGAATAACAAGAAATGTACTTGCCTGATTTCATCAGTGATGATTCTCCAACGATCGAAGCGTGAACAAAGTTCAGTCGAGCGAAGAGACGACGATGAGGTTCGGGTTAAAGCGTCCTGATTGATTTTTCCCTCGAAGACTGATGTGGGTGATGCTGATAATCAAAGTGGGAACTCATTTCACACTGTTCATTTTTATAATAATAATCAGAATTTGGAGGTGCTTTTGCTTTCACATGACTAGATAAAGTTATAAGTGTAAAGATTGGCAGAGCGTCTCTTAGTGGCATGGGAATTTAAATGTTTCAAAGCGAAAATGTTTTCTTCTCTCTTCTGGAAGCTACTGTAGAACTTTACTTCATGCAACAACTATATGTAATTGTCATTCTGATTTCTGTAATTCCTCAGTTAGAATATAGCTTTAGTTGGAAGTCTTGTCTACTGTACTCTACATGTCCTTGCTGTTTTAATGAACACAAAATGATTTAAGAAACTATTCCATCGTGTTCGTTCATTATTTTTTAGGGGCTTGCTGGCTCACAAGACAAGGACATAAAAACACTTAGCTGCTCCGTTCTAATAAATGACACGGAAAAAAATCAATTACCGATGTCTGCGCAGATTATGTATGCCTCTGTATGTGAGAGATTAACGATGTCGCTTTTATACGAATGCCTAAATGAAATGTTACCGAAGCATAGGTCACCATGCCTTATGAATAAGCTATCATTTGTACCTTTAATATGCTGTCTTTGTGTTTGTGTGTATGTGTGTTGTGCAGGAGCGGGTGGTGGTGCAGAACGACCGTTGGATTGTTGTGGTGCCGTATTGGGCCACGTGGCCTTTCCAGACTCTGCTGCTGCCACGCCGACATGTTTTGCGTCTTCCTGATCTCACTTCTGAGGAGAGAGACGGTGGGTTTTTTTCTTGAAAATTTGATTAATATATTTATAGACAGTGGGGTCCAAAAGTTTGAAACTAAATTGAAAATTATTTAATTTATTAATTAAATTATTAAATAGTTTATTTTAGAAATTTTTCAATTTTAAAACAAGGTAAATGCATGGAATATGAAGTTTCCGCACTTTTTCTTGGTCTTTATTTAAAAGTTAGCTTATTTGTAATACTGACCATGTTATCCGCTTTGTACAAGATATCACATTTTCTTCATGTCTAGTCTCTTTGAGGCACATGTTCAGACGGCATTTGATCTAAAATGGATAAGAAGTTGTGGAGTTCACATCACCACTGCTCGGTACACACTGTCATTAGATCAAAAAAGTAGTCATACCAAATACTAAGGAACTAAGTTCATGTAACTTTTGCTTATTCATTTTTTTTAGTCGTGTCCAATTCCCACCCATTATTGGTGCGATTCCCCCCAGCAAGGCTATTACTACCGGTCAGGCAGGGCCGAAGACTTTTCCTCAGACTTCTTCAGACCATATGACGCGTGCCAGCAACATCTTTTTTTAAACTGCTCGCACATGCACTGTTGGGGGCGCCGTAACACACTACACTCAGAAGACAGCGCTATCAGATGATGCATTGTTCCTCAGATGATGCATTTTCTATAATCTCTCTAAAACTCTTTTTATTTCACTCCTCCTCCAAATGTGCTGTTTCAGTGTCTATGTAAATGAGCTACTACAGAGATGAGAAACACGCTGTGGGAGGGCATCTCCATAAAAGAGGTTGCAATACAGCGGGGAGTCTAATTGGCTTGTTTAAGCCATGGGCAATACAAAAATAGAAACGATACACAGGAGACCGAGCTGTCTAAAACTGAATTTACATAATATGTCCCCTTTAAAACATTTGACAACTTTTCGCCCAAGATGTTGTCAAGAATAAAATTTGTGCTCTCAGACCTTTAAATAATTAAGCAATATTATTGCATAAAAGAAGTAATTGTATTGCATGAAATAACTAATTATTCTTATTATCTTGATAATAACAACAATCAATATGTTGTGTATTAAGTCTTTTATCCATAGGAGACAAAAAGACATCTATAGTACCTCGGGGTCATCACTCACTCAATCTATGCCTGCTTAATTGCTTTCTGAAGATCATTTACAGAAAATTGCCATAGAAGTTTGCAATCCACTTGTGAATTCCCTAGTTTTGGCCATTTTTATGCTTGTATAAAAATATGTCATGTACAGTTTTTATTTCACCCATTAACTAAGCCAGCTGATTCTAATTACATTCTAATTTAAACTCTTTAGCCAGATAACTAATTAGCGATTTGTCCACAGGGAAAACTAAAAAACATGGCATAATATACGTTCTCTTAATACTTTGGCCACTTTACAAGTGGTTAAATCATAATTTCTTTATTAGCCTATTGAGGGAATAAAAAGGAATGATCCAGTATGTTTGCCCAGTTCCAAGTTTTGTGTTTATCTATTCATGCCATTTAAAAAAATAAGAAAAAAAGATGACTATATGAAAAACTTCCTTTTCTAGATATAAACTTTGCTTGTTACAACAAAAGTACTAAATAAAAAGTTCACTTTCATCCTAATAAACTCACTGACCTTTCTTTTGCTTGAAGACCTTTCATCTAAACCTGAAAAAGGCTTTGCGTGCGAGTGCTTGCGCTTGTGCACGTCTGCCTCTTTTGTCTCATTTCCCAACGTTCCACTTGTACATATCTGTCTCCTCCCTGTCTCCCATTTGCACGTCGCTCGGTGCTATTTGCCACCGTCATTCTTCACAGGCACTCGCTTTTCCTCAGGTGTCATTAGTACAAGCCTGTCAGTGCACAAACGGCACATGGGAGACATGAGAAGAGGCTGCATTAAAAGATAGCCGCTCCGTTCCTGGATTAGGTGCTTTTTTTCCCCTCTCCTCCCATCGTCTCAATAGAGTGCTTTAGGCGTGACGAGTTTAATCCCCAATGTAAATAAACGGCAGGCAAATTAGTGAGCTGGGTCAGCCGCTGCCGGGGATCACAACCCGCCTCTGCACCGAGCAATTAGCGAGATGGCTGTCCAGCCAATTTAGTGCCGAGGCTCATTTGCTATTCGCTGTTGCCCTGTTAACATTAAATGGGGGTTGGTAGATGCGGCTGGGCTTTCAGGACCACTTACTGATCTGAGGGCACTAACCTTATTATCGTTGGAGACACTGTTTGACTAAACTGTAAAGGGAAAAAAAGATGTCATGCAGTTTCACTGTCTTTTAATATATACATAAACAAAAGTGTTACAGTAAATGTTCTTACAGTATGTATTGGATGTGAAAATAAAAGTAGTGGAGTAAAAGTGAACGTTTGGCAGAAATATCAATAATACAGTCAAGTCAAAATTCTAATTAAGTACAATAATGAAGTATTTTGTCCTTCATTCCAACACTGCTAACAGCATTAATATGGGTTTTAATGGGAGGGTTGCATCAGGAAGGGGCATCCGGCGTAAAACCCGTGCCAAGCTCATGTGCGGATCAGATGGTCTGCTGTGGCGACCCCTTATCAGGAGCAGCCGAATGAATAACATCATCATAATATATATAAAATATCATAAAATATAATTTTTATATCGGGACGCTTTCTGTAAGTAGATGTATGTTAAACATTTATGGAAGAAGTCTTCACTCCAATTAAGAAATGATCAACCGTATGATTTTTAAATGACCATCTGCTTAATATTAAGCAAGTCCCCCCTTTGCCACTAGAACAGTGATATACTGTGCGTTCTGACACCTTTCTATAAAAATCAGCTTAAATCTTTTCCGCAATTTGTGCTCCCCACGTGCATTACTGAGCCTTTGCTGGCCATGGCCCTGTTGCCGGTTGAAGGTTTTCCTTTTTTTCTACTTTTGGTAGATCCTGACCAATACAGACCAGGAGTATCCCACAAGAGCTGCATTTTTGTCAGCTGTAGTGACCTGGTTATTAGATTAATAGGTTGTTTCTTCCCTGATGGAACGACCATAGTCCAGAGCTCGCATGAGGCATGAGGAATCATTTCACACATCAATTGGCCGCCACAGAGTTCTGACCTTAACCCTATTAAAAGTCTTTGGGATGTGCTACTGAGTAGTGCGATTCTCCTGTAATTAATGAATGTAATTAATTGTGTCCAATTAAGATATCGTCCAAAAATGTATGCAACTTTGGATGGAGTTAAATGCTGTGATGTCGCATAAGGTTGTCAAGACTATGCCACAGTAATCAAAGCTAAAGGTGGTCCAATTAAATATTAGAGTGTGCTGTACACTGTATTGGAACGATTCGATTAATATAACCATGTCTCTGCTCGTGGAACTACTTTCAGAAGTTACAGAAAAGTAATCAACACCAATCTGCCCAATCAGATTTGAGAATTCTGCAACACTGTCATATAAATGTACTTTTTACTTTTTAAATGTGCTTCTTACTTCTCACTAAATGAAGCTCTTGCGCATAAGATGCATGTAAGACATTATGATAATCTAAATGCAATTTGGAATTTACAATTCAAATATGAAAAAAAGTAAATTTATTTATTCATTCATTATTTATTTATTTATTTATTTATTTTTACAAGATTTTATTCATGGTTTAAATCACCACAATGCTTTCACTTAAGGCTAGTCATAGTTTGAATGTTTTATCTCTTTCTCTCACTCTGTGTCTGTCTCTCTCTATCTCTCACCACAGGTCTTGCATGCATAATGAAAATGCTTCTGACAAAGTACGACAACCTTTTTGAGGTCTCCTTCCCCTACTCAATGGGCTGGCATGGTAAGAGATGTGTTCAATATGTCACTTTTGAGACAGGAGGAAAAAAGTGCAACCCTGTGTCTAAAACCACTCCCTGATTTTTTTTTTTTTCATCCACTATTTGCTGTTTAGACTGTCGCTTATACAGTCATGGGCAAAATTTTTGGCCACCTGAGATTTTTTCAAGAAAATCAAGTATTTCTCACAAAAAAGTACAGATGCACCGTTAAGAATCCGCAAAATGCCGCAATTTGGCGCAATTATATATATACTCGTGTTGAATTAAATTTTTAAATCATTGTGTTCACCCATAGGTTTACTGCATAAACACCGGAACAAAAGGTTTAAGGAGAAAACAACCCAACGATGTGTTTACAGAAACCCAGCATTTTTTAGTGTACTACTACTAATGAATAGAGAAAGCACAGTCAAAGCCCAGGGATTTTGCGCGCTGTCGCGTTGTATTCAGCGAGTAGCATATATTTTTGTGTTTGTTTAATTTTATGTCTGTAGTTTTATCGATAAATCTGCACATATCTGCGCATACGTTTATCAGCCTTTTAATCAAAAGCCGCACGCGCAATTTACTTTCACTTTGCACAAGGCAGTGTTAATTGTTTAGTCTATATTTAAAGCGCATAAACACAATAAAACAATAATGTTTAGGCTAACATATTATACATCTTTGTATTCTTTGTTGTACTTTGTCTTTTTGCACACACGCGGGTGCGTTACAATAATAATAAGAATAATAACAATAATAATAAATTCGGAGCACTACTAATAATAATTATAATAATACTGAATATAGAAAGCGCAGTCAAAGAAGTATTATCATTGAAGGAAAGAAGAAAATGCTGTTCACAGCCGCGGCAAGTCGCGGGATCCCTTTTCTCGAAACATGCATTCTTAATGGCCAGATCTGTATCGCATGAACAAATTTATTCACTTTGTGTGTATTGAAACAAAACAAAAAAAGAGAGGAAAAAAGCTAATTTGACATAATGTCCCACAACACTAAATTATTGGCACCCTTTCAAAATTGTGGATAAATAATATTGTTTCAAGCATGTGATGCTCCTTTAAACTTACCTGGGGCAAGTAACACGTGTGAGCAATATAAAAATCACACCTGAGAGCAAATAAAAAGGAGAGAAGTTCCCTTAGTCTTTGCATTTTGTGCTTTGTGTGTCTGTGGGTGCCACACTAAGCATGGACAACAGAAAGAGGAAAAGAGAACTGTGTGAGCACTTGAGAACCAAAATTGTGGAAAAATATCAACAATATATCAAGGTTACAAGTCCACCTCCAGAGATCTAGATTTGCCTTTGTCCACAGTGCGCAACATTATCAAGAAGTTTGCAACCCATGGCACTGTAGCTAATCTCCCAGGGCGTGGACGGAAAAGAAAATTTGATGAAAGGTTGCAACGCAGGATAGTCCAGATGGTGGATAAGCAGCCCCAAACAAGTTTCAAGAAATTCAAGATGTCCTGCAGGTGCAGGGAGCATCAGTGTCAGCGCGAACACAGAGACATAAAGAAGCAGGACTACAGTTTGCCAAAATGTACTTGAGTCAGTCAAAATCCATCTGGGAAAATGTCTTGTGGACAGATGAGACCAAGATAGAGATTTTTGGTAAATCATTCTCATTCCGAAAACAGAATGATGCCTACAAAGAGAACATAGTACCTATGGTTAAATATGCTAGAGGTTCAAAGATTTTTTATTGTTGTTTTGCTGCCTCTGGCACTGGGTGCCTTGACTGTGTGCAAGGCATCATGAAATCTGAGGATTACCAAAGGATTTTGGGTCGCACTGTAGGGCCCAGTGTCAGGAAGCTGGGTTTGTGTCTAAAATCTTGGGTCTTTCAGCAGGACAATGATCCCAAACATACTTCAAAAAGCACCCAGAAATGGATTCCAACAAAGCGCTGGGGAGTTCTGAAGGGGCCAGCAATGCTGGGTTCACATAAAACGCTAAAAACATACCATCATGACAAACACAATTTTGATTTGCTGAAAATAAAACATTATGTTCATAATTGCTCTACTTTTGTGTACATAAATCTCACTGTGGCTTTAATACTAATAAGCCTGATTGGAATCCCTGAGGTCACCCGAGTGTTCAATTAATGCAGTAGCTAAAAGGTTAAAATTGATTTTTAAAGTTGATTAATATACTAAATGTTGCCATGCTCGGTCGAATTTTTTCCACCAAATTGTTGAGGAGTAAGTGTGAGTATGGTGAGATTTCACCAGTATATAATCTTTATGGAAATCATGTACTGTATCAAGGCAAATGGATTCTATTAATGTTCACAGATGTAAGATTCGGCAGAACAGTAAGAACAGATGCTCCATTCAAGAAATACATTGGACCACAATTTTTAAAGCCGTTAATTATTATGTATTTTAATAAGCTGAATTAAAACAATGACAATTAAAACTATTTGTAAGTGTTAAGTTGGCATACATATTTAATCCATTCCATCTTAAGACAAAATGTCCTATAGGAAATAAAGTAAATACAGGTAGTTTATTCCAGCCACCCAAAAATCTTACCAATATTACTAATTTCCAACACTACATTAATATTTTTGTATATAAAACAATCAAAACACTTAGACATGTAAATGAAGAAAAAAATGTAAAATAAATACACATTGAATCTTACTTAACCTTACTTTATGATTCCTCTTGCCACTTTGTTGCTTTAAAAATGAAACTAAAAGTGTCTCTCTTTTCTTCTTGCTGCCTTGCTTGCCGAAATTCTTGGGATCCATGGTCCTATGTTTTCACAAAATTTTGGACAAAACGCCAAAGAACCCACAAAAAAAGCTAAATTCCTTTGCTTGGCTTTCCACTGACAGAAACAAGTTTTGAATGGCTCCCAGATGGACGTGCAACTTAGCCGGCCCTCAGTTCGGCTCAGTTCAATCGCTCGTATGCCAAAAATTCCTTGCATGCCGGGGCTTTTAGGTTAAACCAGGTTGTAGGTAAACATATGCCACCAGAGCATCTTTGGCGTCTTGGGGCATTGATCCAGGGGACCATTGGGTGTATACTGTGGTGCCTGGCCCTGGTATGTGAGCAGCGGTGCTGTGGATTGTGGGGTTGTGCCTCTGTGGATCAGGCTTGTTTGTCTAGGGCATCATTAGAAATTTTCACCTTCTAATCCCCATATGTAGCAGACTGTGGTGCACTGAGTATTCCGATACCTTTCTATCATGGCCAGCAGTGACTCCTTTTTTTTTTTTTTTGCAATTTGTGCTGCATCGGCTTTTCTGTAAAAATGGACCAGACAGACTGGCCTGTGCTTCCCTCACACATGAATGAACAAACTATAGTAGCCCATGATCCTGTCTTACTCAGTTTACTGGTATATAATTAATAATCAATGTTATTTAGTTCACCTGGTGGTGATGTTAGTGTTTTGGCTGATGTATAATGTACATATAACACAGTATTAATAAGAAATTGTATACATAGGTCTTTCAATGTGTTGAGTCTTGCCTTTAAACTTCACCGAATCTGTGTATGGACAATGTTATGTCTATCAAAAGGGAAAAGATAAGTTCTTATTTTGAATTATGTGTCTCTCATTAGACATTTACAATTTCTTACGAATAATGTATTATAAGTAGCAGTCAAAAGTTTGGACACATCTTTTAATTATATGGTCTTTCTTAAGTTTTAATTTCTTTCTACACAATATGACAATAATAAAGGCAACCAAAATATGCAATACTATCCTTTAAACAGTTGATATTGAGATGGGTGTGCTTCTAGAGCCTTCATTACGGCTCTAATCTGAGGTGCTGTTTGTTAATTGGTGATTTCTAAGGCTGGTAACTAACTCTAAATGAACTTCTCCTCTGCAGCAGAGGTAAGGTTTGGTCTTGGTCCTGCTTTACTGGGATGGGCTTCATAAGAGCCAGGTTGACCATGATGGGTTTTGCAAACACCGTCCCAGAACAACTGACCTTCCTGTCTTATAGTAATGGTTGTTTTTGTTACTTAATTAGCTTATGCATTATTTTATGCATAATTTTGCATTTATTTTACTGGTACTGTATATAGGCCTAAAATGAAATGCCAAATATCTTAAACCTTGTAGCCAATAAGCAGTCTTAATTGCCCTCTTTTCCGGTCCAGTTTCCATCTCTGAAGCAAAGAAAGTCTTAAAATGTGTTGTCCGGTGTTATATATTGAAACCGACAGCACAGAAATGTGGAAATTATAAATGGAAACCTATTAAAGGTAAACCTTACAAGCTCAAGGGAGAATATTCGAAACGCCACACAAACAATTCCCATAGCTCAAAAGACTTTAGAGCTGTGAGGCAGCCACTTCAACACCCCTAAATAATGTGCTATATGGTAAATAATATGACTCTCACAATACCACGTGTGACGAACTGACTCGTTTCAGAAAAAAAAAAGTAATATGAATGAAGGATAAATACATTCCTTTTCCTAGTCTGTGACATCCGCTGGCGTTTCAATACCAGTGTGGGTTATATACTGCTGCTTCAGTGCCACATTTAAAATGACACTCTTGTAAGTAAAAAGTCTGTCAACACTTTGCAGGCAGAGATTAAGAGCTGTGAAGTGTCTTCAGTCAGGAATATTTTTGTCCCGATGATGCAAAATGCCGTGTTTAGTTCCTGCATTATTCATGAACCATCTTGCTAATAGACATGTGTGTGTGTGTGTGTGTTTGTGTGTGTGAGAGATGCTCACATCTGTCTGAACAGTCTTGTCTATTTTTTCTTGATTGTGCAAGTCATTGCACTGGAGATCTCTCCAGTGCATCCTTTTTCACGATAGCAGACTGTTGAGAATTCTGCAGCTTAGCATGACATGATACACATGCAGCCAGAAGTCATTTATAATCATTTATTTACAAGAACAAGTTTCAAGATACAAGACCATATGGCTGTAAAAGAAATAAGACATGTGCGTGTTGCTAGACCTGTCATGATTCTGAAATTATAGCCAGCAATTAAAAATACTGTCAATCATCTTCACCGTTTATTGGAAACACTATCACTTTATATAAATACTGTTCAGGGAAATGCAGCAATGCATACTTTTCTGAACAATAACCTATACCTTAAAAAGTGTTCTGTAGTAACGTAATACATCTTCCACAACGTCTTAATTTGTTGGTTAAGTCGTCTACAATATGTATTGGTAACAGTGTTGCAACTCCATTACTAAATATTCATGCAACATTACAACACATAATTATAAATTACAAGCAGATTTAGTTTTTGGATTAATTCCTAATAAATCTAAGCTAATTTTCTTTTATTGTGTATGTGCTCAGGTTTCGAATTTTTCCACGTAGAAACTAGTGTTAGTATTTATCTAATGTGTTTCACAGTAATTAATATCCAGCATACAGTAGGTGCCACCCCTCATTTCTTCAAATTTGGCTTCTGAAGAAATGAGCCAGACTTTCTTTCTTGTTTTTAAATGCTCTCTTGAGGAATAGCTCACCAGGCTTCCTGCAAGACTTTTTGACTTTCGTTTTCGGGAAGTTTTTTTTGCCTCTCATTTTCAGTCCAGTCCCTGTACCTGAGCAGTTTCGGGGGAATGTTTTTCTGTTTGGTAGTTAAGCCATACAGTGACCTATAAATCATTCAAGCATAATAAAAACATCTAATTTAAGGCAGAAACGGTTGCAGATGATCAGACCAGTGATTAGTATACTGATAAGGCTGAATGCCGAGTGATTAGAATAAAAAGACACAGTTGTAATAACCTGGTCGTTCAGTACATTCGGTTCGTCAACTGGCTTCATTTTCTTGCCACATAACATTGCTGAGCCTAGACCTGACCAACTGAAGTGACCTCAGATCATAACACTGCTTCCAGAGGCTTGTACAGTGGGCACTACTGTACAGGCGAGTTAATTGCTTCATGAACCATGATGCACTCATAACTCTAGCATGGGGTCAATCTGGACAGACCACATGACCTTTTTTCTTTATGCTTCCCAGCAAATTTAAGCCATTTTTCATTATGGAATGGGTTTACTATCAAACATAGCTATGACTTCTACAATACTTTAGGTAGTGGTTAGCACTGTTGTCTTGCAACCCCAGGGTCGAGTGTTCAGATCCTGCCTCTGGTTTATGTGGAGTTTGTATGTGCTTGGTGGGTTTCCTCAGGGTACTTCAGTTTCCTCCCACAGTCCAAAGACTTGACAATTAAAAAATTGCCTGTAGTGTTCGTTTGTGCCCTGCAATGGACTGGCACCCTGTCCAGGATGTAACCTGCCCCTGCACCCATACGGAGTATAAAAATATATATCAATATACTATACCTCTCATGGACAACATTATCAAGCAACACTTGAATGAAAAAATACCCCAGGCATCCCTGTCTGGTTTGATATTGCACAGGTGGAAATTTTAATGAGTCACAACTAATCTTCCCAGGACAGGTGATTCACCATGCTATCATAGTAATGCTAAGATATTAAAGACAGAACCCAGGAGTCAAAGAAAAAAAACTTGTAGTGTGACCTGAAAGCAGTAGGAACAACAGCTACACAGAGAACAATAACCAATGAACTGCACTAGAGGTGCTGCGTGTCAACAGGCAAGGCAGGCAACTGTTTGGGACCCCAGGGTTGTGGGGGGCCCTGGAGAGCTGACAACCTTATTTATTATTTATGACATAATGGTGATGGATCCAGGCCTCATTGCACATTTTGCCTAGGGCCCAACATACTCTAGAAATGCCTCCGACTTCATTGTAAATCATCTTCAATTATAAATCTTATGTAAACTCCTTTGGTACGAAGGAAGCACAGTGATACATGTCTAAAAGCATTTTTAACAAATTAGAACTCTCTTGGAACATGTTTAATAATTGATTGATTTATTGATTGAAGAAAGTTGCTGTTGAGATTGAGTTTCATTCTAGCATGAGTGGAAGAATAAATAAGATTATGAGCCTGAGGTACCTAATAAATTAGATTCAAGCAGCACTTGATCTTGTTATTTAAATTCAAACTGATATAAAATGTATACTGTACATTGGGGAAAAAATGGGTTTTAGCATTTGCTTGGAGTCAATAAGAGTGTATACACTCTTGTAAATGACAACTTGCCGATAAAGGGATAATAAAGCAATATTATATGGTCACAATATCAGAGGGAGTGCTGTTGTACTTAATATGAGCATAGTTATGACATGGCATGGGGGCACAGCTCATTTGCCAAAGATATTACTTTTATTTAACAGTTCTACAAACAGTGTTTATATTCACAGATTAAAATGTATTTGTTTATTTAACTTATTATTTTGCTTCACCGTCATATATCTGTTCGCAGCTGGTGAAACTAACTAACCGCAATTGGAAAAACTAGTGTTGAGCTGGTAAAAGTATAGTGATAGTGGTGATAGTGTAAATAGCAAGGGTGAAAATAATTTTTAATTCTTACCAGTATTATGTAGCCAAAAGGTAAGGAGAATAAATCATGGAGTTGGTGAACAGTCGTGTAAATATCGTATGCTTCTCTTTATACAGGTAGTCCCTGACTTACAAATGAGTTCCGTTTCAAGAGCACGTTCATAAGTCGGATTTGTTTTTAAGTCTGACAAACTAAAGTCTAAGATAAAATATTATAATAATTTAAAGCATACTGATCCACTCGACAAAATCTTTGTCCTTCTTCACACTGCCCTTATGAGGCTAAAAACTGTAACCATGCCTAAGGTGTCTATTTTCGTACAATATAATACATGAGCTACTTTCATGATTTTTCGCATCTACGAAAATCATGAAAGTATAAATGGCTTTTGGCTTGTAGCTTATCTCTCCTCATTACTGCGGACTGTATTGACCAACTTTCACCCATGATACGGCCTACAGTTGTGTAATTAATGTTTTTTAAAACACCAGGGACATGGAGTGATGTATATAGTTTAACTTCCTATTACTGTTGTGCTCTATATCAGCACTCATGGAATGCCTCTCATCCAGGCAGGTTACTCGGTTGTAAAGAACTGTTCTATAACACAATTTATACCAGGATTCCATCTTGCACATGTATAAGTTAGAATCCACTGTATGCTATATCTACATTTCTAATTACATTAGAATAGTATAGACTTTCTGTTCTGACATGACCTTGAAAATGATCCTCTCCTTTGTGAACGATCCAGTTATTGATGTTCGGGATAAAGTTTTCTGGCCAGACGTTTCCGATTCTCTGTCTGACGTGCCTGTTGTGAATATCACTTTTTGCCAGCAGACAGGATAAATGATAGCAGTCTGTGATTGACATTTTGCACCAGAGCCATGCTTTCAGGAAGCCTGTTGTAACAGGGCTGCCACAGTGGGGTGAGGAGAGAAGGGTGATTTAATCTGCTATCTTGTTACCTCCTCACTTGGCTGGCCACGGCACAATCAGTCCTTCTGCTAGAAGTGTGAATGGCAGCTTACATGTCAAGCTGTAGATCTGACAGCTGTCCCTTGCTAAGCCTGAAATTTTCACTCAAGAAGGAAAGGTGAGGGGCAACGTTTTGCTCCTGAAATTCCTGTCTTTCAGTATAACCCAATACCATATTAGATGTTCCTTAACAGCATGCGTGCATGATAATTTTTGCGATTTAAACCAGTTCTTTTAATCTCTCTCCAGAACTTTCCTGATATTCAGACCTGCCACTGTTTCTTCTCTGTTATACATCGCTGTCTGTGACGTTCATTAGTCTTTGTTGCTGTAATCGCTCGCACACCTACTGGATTGATTACATCTCTGACACGCCTGGCTGTTGCTTTACGCAGCATGTGCTGGTACTCACAGCATCCATCATACCAAATGATTCATGCTGCTTTATTTGGTGTGTGTACAAGGTATCGAGGCTGATTCACATATGCATCACCTCACTTGTAATAATTAGCCATGTGCACGTATAGAAGAGTCCTTGAGAATGACCATTGGTTTAACAAGGCAGAAAAGTGCCTCTGCGGAGAACTGGGGAACATATTGTTTTATAAAAAGGCATGGATAATTTTAAAGGTCTTTGAAACGTAATTAAATGAACCGTATACGGGCTGGATAAAATTGTTCTATGCATGGTAAAATTATTATAGAAATGCTGAACATTATACTACCTCCTTGACTTTGCTTAGATGACCACATGAAATGTGAGAATGTTTAAAGTTAATACCACTTTCCATCAGGTCTTAATAGGCTTGTATAAAAACACTATTATAGTATTTTAATTGCTATTATGAAATGGGGTTTCTTAGATGTGCTTTGTTCAACCACACAATAAGACTTTGACTTCCTTTTTGTGCCAGAGGCCCTGAGGGGCTCGTGTTAGTGGCACAACATTGTTATATTTGAATATTTAACAATAGCGTGCTATTAGCCTTAACAATAATCCTCAATAATATAAGAAAAATCTAAAAAATATACTCCAGGGTAGCCTGCTAACATCTTAAAGCTATTCAATGTTACTAAAAACAGCAATCAGCAATAGCCTGCTAAAATCTAATAATTAAAATCAATAAAAGTCTGATAATTAAAATAATTTTCAAAAATAGCATGCAAATAGCTTTAAATTTTTATTTAAAAATATCCTCCTGACAGTTAAGTGAAAAAACAGAACTCAATAGTTTGCTCAAAGTTAGAATCAGAAGTCAATAGCCTGCTAAAAGAACAGAACCCAAGAGATTGCTAAAACAGGTAAGTTATCCTTCTAACATTCCAGTAAAGTTTGCAGAGCTGTCCTGAAATTCTTGACAGTTCTTGGTCACTTTACTCTGCGACATCACCAGCTCTAATCACTTTATGAATTGACTATTAGCTATAAAATATTAAGATATAGTTATAAATCACTGACGGCTTGTCTATGAACAGAGCCAAACCCGATGCTGAACTGTCAAGAACTGTCTAAGAACTGTCAAGATTTACCTACAAACTCTTACAAAGTGCTTAATACACTTCATATTTTGCTATACA
The DNA here is from genome assembly GCF_024256425.1 of Clarias gariepinus. Classification (NCBI taxonomy): domain Eukaryota; kingdom Metazoa; phylum Chordata; class Actinopteri; order Siluriformes; family Clariidae; genus Clarias; species Clarias gariepinus. Next base: position 22,701,501 of record NC_071116.1, on the reverse strand, counting down.
GTAAATATTTAAGGGCTGCTATGATGCCTCACCTGTTAGCAGTAACCCAGATGGATATGTGTAAAAACAGAAGATAGGAATTGGTCACACGGTATAGTTTTTTATAAATGCTGCTTGTTTATTATGCATGGCTGTGTGTGTAAAAAAAAAAAAAAGAAAATTACTGAAAAAGTGCTCACATAAGGGATCTGTATGCATCAGAAACATTCCTGTCTTCACTGAAAACTTTTTCCATGCACATCACAAACACTTCTATAATTGTCACCATGAACGTAATATCTAGTTCTCACGGTTGTTTTGGGGTTGCAGGCGAGGCATAAGTGCAGAGGTTTAATTAGATGTTTTAATATAATACAAACAAAACAAACAATCACAACTCTAAAACATAAACAAACCGAGATACTGTGGCAAACAAGAATTCCAACAGAACAGTATAAAACAGTACAGCTTAACTCAACAGATGCAAGACAAAGGAGTAACCCAACTTGTTGTCTTATAGAGATGTAAAATATCCAGGGAAGGCCCCTCTGCTTTGCCAGGGTAACGCTCTTGCATTGTGTCACGGGTGGTTTTGGGGTTGCAGGCGAGGCATAAGCACAGAGGTTAAGTCTTAAGGTGTTTTAATAATTATAAATAAACATAAATGAACACAACTCTAAAACATAAACAAAACAAACCGAGATACTGTGGCAAACAAGAATTCCAACAGAAAAGTTTAACACTAGAAGCGCAGAGTACCGGTCATTTGACCGCAATGGGGAAAAAAAAATACTTCACACTTGATCAAATTCCAGGACCCTCCTTTCATGACTTTTCCTGGATCTGTGAGCTTAATCGCCCATAATGCTTACATTTTTTTCTCTTTCTTTGTCCCCATTAGAGACTCTGTAGTAGGTTTTCTCAAATTCAAATTCAAATTTTATTTGTCACGTACACAGTCATACACAGTACGGTATGCAGTGAAATGCTTTTTCGACTACCAGTGACCTTAAAATAATAACTTAAACATAAGAATAAATATAAATAAAAGGTAAAACGGTAGAAAATAAAGTTAACTGGTAAAATATACTGTACAAGTAAAAATAAAGACATGTTGCAGTAAAAGAACTGGGCCCAATTGCCTGCTAGTAGCTAAAAACAGACGTCAGTAGCCTACTGGTAAGTTAGACCAGAACTCAGCTAAGAACAAACCCAATAACCTGCAAATAGCCAAGAACTAGGGCTGCACAAGTAATCAAACATACAAAAAATATCGTCATATGATCCTGTGCATTTATTTAATCGCAAAATTCTGCAATTTACTTTAGGTAATATATGCATAGTCAGAAGTAATGTATTTTCTTTCTTCTTTTATACTTTTAAGGTGACAAGTATTGGAAAATCTCCTAAAATCCTTTATGGCATCATTTCCTGTTAGCAGAGATAAATACATCTGAATGCAAAATTTGTCGCCTTGCACCTCCAGGTCCTGTGTTTGATCCCCTCTTCAGGTCTGTGTGCTGGAGTTTGATTCTCTGGTTTTCTGCCACAGTCCAAAGACACGTAGATTAGGCTAATTGGCATTCCGAAAAAATGCCCATAGTTTGCGAGTGTGCGTGTATGTGTGTGTGCATGTGTGCGAATGTGGGTGTAAATTTTGACCGGCGGTCCTACCACGGTCGTACAAAATGGGAATAAATACAGTGGTCAGCATTGGCCTCCATGGTCCCTAGTTGGACTTCAGGGTTCCTAGATGGATGAATGGAATACATAATGGTACATTTAATAGTTACATACCGCCATCACATTTTATATCAAAATAATTGCAATGTCATGTACAGCAATGAATAATAGTTTGCTAAACGCTAAGAGCAAGACCCAATAGCCTGCTAGTAGCTAGTAACAGAACTTAGTAGCTTGCTAATGGCTAAAAATAACACAGAAATTATATTTTGATCTTGAACAGCTAAAACTCTACTTACAAATAAACTGCTTACCAATAACTTGCTAATAATCAAAATAATTATCAACAATGTCCTGCTAATTGCTAAAAACCGAAATCGGTAGCTTGCATGCAGCTAAAATCTGAAATCAATAGCTTGCTGTGCGAATCATATGAACTGATTCAGTACTATACTGAATCAATAACTTGAGCGCTTACCTCAGTTAACTATAAAAAAATGGAGGGAAAGTGGATTAAAAACAGGATTAAATACGGTTAAAATCTCTGTTTTCCCCTCAATAAACAAATGTGTTTTTAAGTAAAATATAATTTCAATTATTAGATATTGCCACATTTGTCTTTGCTCATACAGTTTACAGAGAAATGTCATTAGTTTTCCTTATCGTTTGTGGGAGATATCGACTTTGTGGAAGATAATAAATAATTCTGAGTGCTGCTTTAGTGCCCAGCAGGGGGACGAATTATTGAATAACACTATCTGTTATTTTTTGCTTACAGAGTTCATAACTAGGATTTAATTTATGCTCCCGTCAGTCCTAAGTGCCAAAGATGGCCTCTAGCGCAGCAGGAGCCGCTCTGTTTCCAGGACAAAACTCTCGGATCAGTAATTCGTTTATGATGGAAGACAATATCAGGGGTGTTTTTAAAATCGTGAAGGGATTTCTAAAAGATTGGAATGAAGTAACAGATGTAGCTTAAGTGAATGAATATTTGCACATCATTTCATGTAAAGTCTGTTCAGTCATTTATTCATTCATGCATGCAAAGTGTGATATTTTGTGACCCGGCCATAGAAACCTTTCCACCTTGAAAACATCTTACAGTTCCAGCAGCAGTCAGATTCAGAATGTGCCTCCTCTGATCTCACGCTAAACCAAACGGGAAGCCGATTTCAACTTGTGTTTTATAGCTTTACTAAATAGCCTCTCTCAGCCTGTCAGAACAGATTGTTTTTACTCTTCTCTCACCGATATTAGTATGTGTTCAGCGCGGGTAGCTATTTATCAAAATGACACGTTTGGTGACACTTCTCGCTCGCAGACGATCTGCTCAGTAGGTCACGTTTGCTCATGCCTGTTTTGTTCAATAGACAGGGCAAACAATGTGTCTCAGGCTGATCGGATTTTTTTTGTGTGTGTGTGTGTGGACGCTAAGAAAGCTAGCACCGTGCTCAAAGACTTTGCCACATTCATCTTTTACATCTAATGGGGCTATAAAACGTCTCCTACCAAGCAGGACCTTTAGTGTGCACCAGTGACCAGCGGAATATTAAAGGCCCTTGAATGTGTGCTCATGCTTGATGTGACTATTAGCGCTTTAGAAATATGGCCCAAAGTTCTACTCAATGCAATGCAAGTTTTTCATTTACACCTCACCTTCTTTATAGCTAAACCTCGAACGATGACAAGCATATATTGTAATGGCTGCCAGCAAATCAAAACTCGGCACACAAATTTCTCTCATATTTTACCAGATTTGAGATGTTTTTGCTGTCGTCGTTTTGTATGAAGCCAGGAAATATCACACTCTATCCCTCAGCTAAGTTGAGTGTATGTTTTTTTTTTATTATTATTATTATTCACCTCTATAAACTTTCCTCAGTGTTGGAAAGAGCACTTCATCAACTTGATGGCTCGTGTTTTATATTTTAATTCCTTCACCTTTCCAGCCATCTGTTTTCATAATAGGACATGGGCGAGACTTGACAGGAGCACGAGGGAATATTTGAGGAAGGAAATTGCGGAACAAATATGGCCTCGCTTAAATGCAAGCTGAACTTTTGGAGCTTGGCATGTCACTCTGCTGGCTGTTGTTTCTTGCTCCTGTTTTATAGCACTGTCATCTGATATCTGTAAAGGAAAACATGTACAGCGTCAGCACTCATATTGCATCAGGACAATCTTTTCTATGCTACACATGGGTGGACAAGTCATAAATCCTGAAGTCTGTAGACTATTTTTTATGTTTTGTACCCAGAAGCCCAAATAACTAGGTAGCTATGTCATGGTTAATGTAATACGTGTGTAATAAGCTAATAAGCTACTGTAGTTAAGTGCTTTAATATAGATTTTCTGAGAATGTGTGAAAAGGGGCATTGCCGCAGTGTCATATTGGATCCCAAACCGGTACAATCTTGAGATTGTAGAACATTTAAATTGCTCCTCATCTGGAAATTAATCAGAGAATGTTATGGCATGCCATTCTGTGGGGGGAAATTCAAGGCCTTTCAAAAACAATTTGCTTACGCTTGAAGTGAAATTTTGTAACGGACTAAAATAATTTTAGCAATGTGCAAGTTATTCAAAGGTGGATTGTAGCAGTTTGTATATGATTTATAGACCTCATTGGTGGTTCCAGGCATGTGCAAAATTCTTCGTGTGCTTTGTTGATGACACGGAATGCGTTGGGTTGTAATTACTGGAGCATTCGTCAAAAACCTCAAAGATTAGAGATGAATCAAACATCTTAAAATTGCTTAATCGAACCCTGTTCACTACTACAGTAAATAAAGAGTTCTGTACTGTACTTCCAACTTTATCTCTCAATGTTTAGGTATTGGTTAATTACAAACTGTGTTGGTTCCTGGCCTTCCAGGACTTGAGTTGAAGATCCCTACTGTAATAGATACGACACTACGGTGATGTTTAGGACAGAGGTGGATGGCAGATTCATAACTTCTGTAGTCACAGGTAATTAAAAAACAGGAATGTCCCTGTGGCTGTTAACAGGTAAGAAGTCAAAGCAGTTCTTGACAAGTCCTGACAGTTTGTGATGTGTAGTAGGTACTTTGAAACAGTTGGTAATAATTCTTAGACAGTTCTTGACAGTTTCTGTTCTGGCTTGGATCATTGAGGAGTCCTGGGTGATTTGTACATCTTAACGTTTTTAAGCTAATTCAGTTTGGTTCATTCTGACCATAGCAATAAGATTTAGGAATGCCCCCTAAAACTACATATTTTGTTAGAAAAAAGTAAGTAAGAAAGCCACAGCAGCACTTGCCTAAGAGCTGCGGATTTTTTTTTTACATCACACATGAAAGATATTATTCACGTCAACCCTGTTTCCTTTTAATATGTTTAACTGTGGCTTCATTTATGTTGTTGCCTTACCCTTTCAGGGATTGGGGTTCGGGTCTCATCATAGAGTTTGCATGTTCTCCTTGTGCATGGTGGGTTTCCTCCTAGGATTCAGGTTTCCTCTCATAGTCCCAAAAAAAATGCCTCCTGTTTATGCAAATTAATCTGCTTAGTTATAGCCGATGTGCACACTGCAAGAGGTGCCACGAATGAGAACGCTTAGCCATAAAACACATTTCATATATATATATATATATATATATATATATATATATATATATATATAAAAAAAAAACTTTAAGAGATAAAAGTCAGTTAAATGTAAACATTTTCTTAAATTCTTCTTTATTGGCATCATAAATATACACATGTATAGTATAATGTAATTTAGCTAGCCTTGGAAGTAAACATACAACATAAATAAGATGAAACATGGGAGAGTATGCGAGTAGCATGCACACAAAAACATAGTAACATAACTTTCTCCGGCAAAAAAACTAATTCTGGTGACTATTATCAGTAAAAAAACAAAAACAAAAAAAAAAACATCCTGGACATGTAATCTTCTTACCCTGAGCACCTGGGATAGTTAGTCCACCCCATGCAGAAATAATTATCTGTATCTTGGGATGCCCTAGTCACTTTTTTTTTTCTTCTTTCATTCTTGTTCTGTTTCACTCCTGTGTGTTGCTATAGCCACGGTGTGTTTTAATCTGTTTTAGTTGCTGTCATGCTGCATGGGCTTGAATCTTGAAAACATTAAGTATATTAAAGATCCCCATGAATTCACCTGCCTGTGATGTGTGCAAAGCTGTAATTACTCACAGCAATGCGGCAACAGACATTTATAAACCGTTATTTGGTAGAGAGTACAAGCAAACGTGTTCTGTCTCGATCTTTCTTTATTTATTTTTTCTAACATTTAAGATTGCACAGAATTTAAATTGGCTAGATGACTATTTTTTTTTAAATCGGTGCTAAAGGTTAACACATACAGTATCTCTTAAATACATGATCGAATCGTTTATTTATCACTTGACTAATCGGATTAGTATTTTGTCAGGAAAACACTTTATTATTGCACTTAAGCCGTAATGGATAAATTGATGGCACTTTCATTATCCCCGACACAGAGTTTTATTTAATTAACTCGAATTTACAGACACTGCTTGTAACCCCATGTCTGTAGCACTTCCTTATATCTGTCATTTTAAAATAAAGTATGTGTGTGTAAAACTTATTCAATAATAAGAATAGTCTGTTACTAGCTTTACTGTACTGTAATTGATATGACGTTTGTTTATTTCTGCCTAAAGGTACAAAATACAGGATGCAGGTGCAAGTCGTTTCATTGCAATTTCTGGGACAATGTTTTTATGCGCTAATTAACACAAAAATATTACCTATTAATGCACTGTAGACATTTCTACCAGTTAATATTCACATTGTACAATTTACTACGACTTATCCAATTTTTTACTTACTGTAATCTTACTGCTTCATATTAGATGTTGAGTTAGCCTATATGACCAGATGTATCTGGACACCTGACCCGCATATAAATAAGTGGAACTGCCTGAAATTCTTTAAATTCTTTCGGACAGAATGCCTGTGTATGCTGTGGCATTAGAATTTTCCATCACTGAAATGTTCCATCCTGTGATAGAGGAAGTGGAAGAACTTATAATGCTCTGATCTGCAAACTCTAGTGGAAAGGCTTCCCAGATTACTGGAATTGGACAAGCACATATGGTTATGAGAGTGTCTACATGCTTTTGGCCATATGGTGTGTAACTAAGGAATAAAAGACTTCAAGGCATGCTGTTATAAGATTAATGCTTTAATAATTGCACGTTTTAGTCATCTACGGAAAATTTTATCTTCTATATTTATTATACATAGTTACATTAAATGTTGTGGATCATCCTCACCAGCTTGTTATTCCTGTTCAAGTTATTTATTTAAAAAGGAAAACAGTAGCTTGTAACGTTAATGATAAAATTTAAATCCTCAAACTTGTTAAAGTTTAAGGATTTAAATTTAGAAAAAAGCACTATAAAGCACTGGTACCTGAGAATGAATAACTTTTTTTTATTATTTTTTCCCCCAGTAAAATGGTTCCATGCATTTCACATCTCTCATATCTTCTTCAATTGTTCTCTTCAATGTCAAGTATTCTCTTGTTTCTCACTGTCTGTCTCTCTCATACTTGAATGGCTATTAAAGATTATTTGAGGTGATTGTTCCTGCGAGATCAGCCATCTAGCTTTTATGGCCTTTATTCACCCATCGAATAATTGCATGGAGCACTCATTTGTCAAATACTACTTATGGTCTTTTACAAAAGAGAGGCTTTCCATGTAGCTTTTCAATTAATGTAATGGCTGCAATCGAGTCACTGATATGAGCAGAGTCAATCCATTAAATTTCTCCAGAATAAAAGTCAATAAAAGTGTTCAAAATGTGGATTTTTAAAAGCAACTGTGGCAATTTATCATGCAGTTTGGGAAGGTTTAAGGGCTATGCCTTACAAGCAGTTTCAGTGAACAGACTCTTGTCAATCTGACATGAATAGGGCTAAACAATTTGCTGTTCAGCTCTTGAATCTAATTATAATTTTTTTAATCAATAGGATGATAGTGGTTTAAAGATGCCATATTATACTTATACGTGGGTCACCAAAAAGTGCCAGTAAATGTTTCAGCTGAAATACAACATTGATGATGCTTTTTAAAATTTCTTTTGTTTCACTCCTATTACAAACACACCATTTCAGTGTCTGTAGTTTTACATTTAAATGAGCGACTGACTATCACCCCCACACAGCCCAGCCCAAAGTGCATTTGGGAGGGAAGCCTTTATTTGTCACATATACATTACAGCACAGTGAAATTCCTTCTTCGCATATCCCAGCGTAACTGGGGTCAGAGCACAGGGTCAGCCATGATACAGCGCCCCTGAAGCAGTTAGGGTTAAGGGCCTTGCTCCAGGGCCCAACAGTGGCAACCTGGTGGAGCTGGGGATCGAACCGCCAATCTTCCGATCAGTAACTCAGTGCCTTACCCCTTTGAGCCACCACTGCCCCGTTCTAGACAGTCAGAATGCAGCAAGTGAGACCTCCTTAAAAATAGTGCCCAAGTCTCGAGGGAAACAAAAAAAAAAGGGTTTCCTTATATATATGTTTGATTTGTGTTACAAGTCTAATGAAATTATACAGTAATCAGTAACACTGATTTGTGGTCCTACGGTATAATGTGTTATAGTGTTAAAAACTACATTTAGTAAATTATGTTTTAGACTGGGCTGTGAGCCACAAATGCACCGTTGTCTTCACTTTTTCACCAGAAGTGAATTTTCATCCTTGTAGGGCTGCTTTAAGGGGACCAAACAGGTAAAAGACTGATGGAGCAAGATTAGGACTATATGGAGGATGCTTTACAATCTTAAAACCACGTTATTGCAGAGTGTCGACAATGTGGGCAGAAGTGTGCAGACGTGCATTGTCATGCAAGAACACAAAACCCTTGGATAGACGTCCACTGTGTACGAAGTTATATTGGAATTTGTGGGAAAAAGTTTTCAAAATACATTGTGCCAGGTAAGAGCTGGCAACCAGTCAGGAGAGAGTAGGTGAGAATACTAAAAATAATAAAAAATAGGAAAAAAAATTGAGGGAATGATAATATCTGAAATTATAATATAAAAGAATCAATGGATTCATTACTGATGTAGAGTTTTTTTTTCCTGAATTTTATTGGTTCTTTATTCTAGTGCAGGGAGATACTGATAAAAAAAAATATGACTGCTCTCTGTAGTTGTCACGGCGCTAACCAGTTATCGACCAGAAGACTTTATCAGTTAGGAGAGTGCGCCGAGCGCCAGGGTGTCCAGAGAGTGGAGTGGGGTGGCCCTATTGGAGGATCTCTGCTCTCATGGCGTTGGTTACGTCGAGTCGTCCGGGCAGCCACCTGCCGGCTTGGTCTCCGCAGCTTGTGCCTGGCGAACTCTCATTTCCAATTTCCAACGGAGTGGTGCAATGATCTTGGATGGTGGAAGGACAGGCGCGGGGTCCGCCCACGGGACGTCTTCCTCATGCTGTCGGGAGAGGGCGTCTATATGAAAGATGGAAATTATACGGACGACCCTCCCTGCCACATATAATAGAGCTTGGTGTCGTTCTCCACCTCGCTGGCAGGATGTTCGAAAGTGAGCTTCAACTGGTGGGTGAACTCATTGTAGGAGTGTGCCTTATCTGAATCAGATCGAGGAACTGCTGTGGCCCACTCAGCTGCCTGCTCGGATAGCAACGAGATGAGAAGGGTGATGCGCAACCGGTCTGTGGAGTATCTGTTGAAATTAAACTTCCTGGAAAAGGAACAGCCTCTTGGAGAGCCGTTTTCTCCCGCCGAAGCTCTGCCACCTCGCGGCGCAAAGCCGCAAAGTCTTTGACGCGTCTCGGCCGTACTACTTCCGGGTCCCAGTGCTGGTCGCGGAGCGAGTGTGCATGACAGTAGTTGTAAAAAAAATGTAAAAAAAATCTGGATAAGAGGGTTCTGTGTAAAAACCTTATTATGTACAATTCATGTGGAATCGTCAGTGTTTACTCGTGTTAGTAGTAGTCTTGTCAAATCCGCAGCAACCTCTGTTTGGCTTGGTTTCGATCTCGTCTACAAGCATTGTTGGGTGCGTTCATTAAACCTGTCCAGATGGCAATGTTAATAATAAAACCTATGATTAAAACGGCAGATCGTTTTCACTTCTTAAAACCTTGAATCTAATATAAATCCTCTGTGGGTTAAGTGCTGTGCTATTACAAGCAATATGTTAGGTGCGGACATACATTGTAAACAAGTCATATATAAAGTACATCAGATGCCAGGGGAAACAAGGAAACCTTTCTTGGGGATTCCCACATCTTTTTCAGTATTTTCTGATCTTGAATCATCAGTATGCGAGTGAATTCAGCGGTAATACTTTATTACCAAAATAAATAAATAAATATAATAATAATAATGAATTCAAATTGTAATAGATGCCGGGTGCTGTACTAGGTGTGTTTGTACAACGCTGTAAAATTGATTGATTTAAGTCAAGCCAGTTAAGCTTTTTAAAATATGCTTATGTAAAAAAAAAAATTCACGGAAATTATGTAACGGTATCTCGACTAAATCATGAAAGTCATTTCCCATAACCCTTTCTTCATTTCAGCAAAAAAAAACAAAAAAAAAAACACTTTGATACACACTGGCCCACTGGCCTCTCCTCTGTTCTGCCCTTTCCTTACAGCGCTTTCCAAACAGCATTCAAATAATAACCATGGCAAAGTCTTTCAAAGTTTCTCATGTTTCACATCCGCCTCCATCTGCCCTTTTTATCCAAGGTCAACTTGTGCCCTTCTTTTAAATCCCACTATCCGAATCACCATGCTTTTCTTTTCTTTACACACACATTCCTGCAAAAAAAAAAAAAAATAGTAGTAAAAAATCATCACATCTAGTCACATCCCAAGTTGCATCTATTATTTCGATTCAGCAAATTGAGAGCGAGCCCTCTATTAGAAAGGTGAAAAGTTATGAAAAGACAAAAGACAAACCCTTATTTTCATTATTACAATTTTAAGTAAGTAATCCACCTTGTGCTGGTATAGTGTAGCTAAAAAATTTTTTAAAAATCAATCTTGATGTAATCACAGTCAATGTTAAACAGAGTATCTCTCATACTCCAGAAAGTCTCTTATTTAATCTAGCTGTTTTTTTAATTTATTAATAAATATCATACTTTTTGAGTTTATAGTTGCATGAAGTGTTGTGAAATGTTAAGAAATTTACATTTAGGGACAATTTGGTGGTTGTGGGATTTGAACTTGGGACCTTCCAAACCATAGTCCAATGCCTTAACCACATGTCATGAGTTACAGTAGGATAGTGCAGATATACAGTAAGCAAAACAGAAAGTGCCTCCCTTTTCTTCTCGCCACCATCCTTGCTTCTTGCACCAAATGTAAAAAAACTGTAAAAATATGTAAACTTATTTTGCTTGGCTTTCCACTGACACAAAAATGTTTTAAATGGCTCCCGGAAGTATAAACAACAAGCCAGTGTTTGGATTGGCTCGGTTCAGTCACTCACATCCCGAAAAATGCTCTGCATTTCTTGCAAAATTTTTGTTCTTAAGGCGAGGCATTCTTATGCCAGGTATACGAGTATTCAATGTGCAGCTTGTATAGTAGTTAATATTTACTGCCCTCTAACATTAACTCAAAATGCAGACCTTATTGTCTAAATAAGAGGAAGCTCAAAATCAATGCACCCTAAATGAAAGTGTAAAAACTGTATCCAGAATGACATTATTTTGTGTGAGCACCATTGTTGTCTAGCCATACCTCCATACCGTTATATAAGCTGCACATTGACCACTTAAAATCTATCCAAGTTTCACTTCTATAGTCCTTTGAGAAGATATATATATATATATATATATATATACATTTTGTGTATAAATGCATAAAAATGCATTAATCTCCTTTGAACAGTTAATATTAAGATGTATCTGCTACCTATGCTCTGTAAAGACTTCATAATGCCTCTAATCTGAGGTGCTGTTAATTGGTGATTTTTCAGGCTGATAACTCTAAATGAACTTCTGGTCTGCGGCAGAGGTAGGTTTTGGTCTCGCCCTCCTGGGATTAGGGATGGGAATCGAAAACCGGTTCTTGTTGAGAACCGGTTCCCAGTGTTTCAATTCCTCTGAATTCCCTTAACGATTCTAGTGGGCACGAATGACGTCATCACGCGCATTGCGTAACTTACGCACGTTGCGTAGCTTACGCTCAGTCAATAGTAAGCATGGCGCCTAAGCGAAACAAACGCTCAAAAGTCTGGTTGTATTTCACCAAAAAATGTTGGACATTCTTGTAGAATTGCCACAAAATAATTTGTTGTATTTCGTTAATTTTACAGAAGAAAATTATTTTATTATTCAATAATTTTTTCATTGGTGATGCTAATCAACAATTTGTTGTCCCTTTTCTTCCAAATGAGAATCGATAAGGGAATCGATAAAGAATCGAATCGTTAAGCCGAATCGAAAATGGAATTGGAATCGTAAAAATCTTATTAATTCCCATCCCTACCTGGGATGGCCTTCATGAGAGCCAGTTTCATTATGGTGCTTGACGGATTTTGCAAATGCACTTGACAATACTGTTCTTGCAACTGTTACAGAAAGGCTTACCTCTGTGTCTTAAAATAACAACTAACTGTTGTTTTTGTTGTTGTTACATAATTACCTAATCCCATATGTTATTTTATAGTTTTGAAAACCCCAGTATTGTTGTAGAATGTACAGGGTGGGCCATTTAAATGGATACACCTCAATAAAATGGAAATTGTTGGTGATATTAACTTCCTGTTTGTGGCACATTAGTATATGTGAGGGGGGAAAACTTTTCAAGATGGGTGGTGACCATGGTGGCCATTTTGAAGTCGGCCATTTTGGATCCAACTTTTGTTTTTTCAATAGGAAGAGGGTCATGTGACACGTCAAACTTATTGGAAATCTCACAAGAAAAACAATGGTGTGCTTTTAACGTAACTTTATTCTTTCATGAGTTATTTACAAGTTTCTGACCACTTTTAAAATGTGTTTAATGTGCTGCCCATTGTGTTGGATTGCAACCCTCTTCTCCCACTCTTCACACACTGATAGCAACACCACAGGAGAAATGCTAGCACAGGCTTCCAGTATCCGTAGTTTCAGGTGCTGCACATCTCGTATCTTCACAGCATAGACAATTGCCTTCAGATGACCCCAAAGATAAAAGTCTAAATGGGTCAGATCGGGAGACCTTGGGGGCCATTCAACTGACCCAGGACGACCAATCCACTTTTCAGGAAACTGTTCATCTAGGAATGCTCAGACCTGACACCCATAATGTGGTGGTGCACCATCTTGCTGGAAAAACTCAGGGAACGTGCCAGCTTCAGTGCATAAAGTGGGAAACACATCATCATGTAGCAATTTCGCATATCCAGTGGCCTTGAGGTTTCCATTGATGAAGAATGGCCCCACTATCTTTTTACCCCATATACCACACCATAGCATCAATTTTTGGTTCCAACAGTCTTGGAGGGATCTATCCAATGTGGGTTAGTGTCAGACCAATAGCGGTGGTTTTGTTTGTTAACTTCATCATTTACATAAAAGTTTGCCTCATCACTAAACAAAATCTTCTGCGTAAACTAAGGGTCCTGTTCCAATTTTTGTTTTGCCCATTCTGCAAATTCAGTGCGCCGATCTGGGTCATCCTCGTTGAGATGCTGCAGTAGCTGGAGTTTGTAAGGGTGCCATTTGTGAGTAGCTAATATACGCCGAAGGGATGTTCGACTAATGCCACTCTCCAGTGACATGCGGCGAGTGCTACGCTGTGGGCTCTTGCTGAATGACGCTAGGACACTGATGTTTCTTCATTACTGACAGTTTTCATGCATCCACATTTTGGCAAATCCATCACTAAACCAGTTTCACGAAACTTAGCAAGCAGTTTGCTAACTGTAGCATGAGAGATGGGTGGTCTCGTAGAGTGTCTTGCATTGAAATCTGCTGCAATGACCCGGTTACTGTGTTCACCAGACGTCAACACAATTTCTATCCGCTCCTCATGTGTTAACCTCTGCGACATGTCAATGGCTGTAAACAAAGAGAAACTTGTAAATAACTCATGAAAGAATAAAGTTACGTTAAAACCAAGCAGACCATTGTTTTTCTTGTGAAATTCCCAATAGGTTTGATGTGTCACATGACCCTCCCTATTGAAAAAGCAAAAGTTGGATCCAAAATGGCCGACTTCAAACTGGCCACCATGGTCACCACCCATCTTGAAAAGTTTTCCCCCTCACATATACTAATGTGCCACAAACAGAAAGTTAATATTACCAACCATTCCCATTTTATTAAGGTGTATCCATATAAATGGCCCACCCTGTAGAAAATAAATCACTAAACAAAAACAAAGAAATTTGCAAGTGACCACAAACTTTTGAACGGTAGTTCAAAAAATGCAAAATGGATCACTTTTGATGGACATAATGTTAAGTAGTATTTATATATACAGTAGGAGAGGAGTTACTGACCTACCTACAGTTAGCAGTTGGCATTTCCTTTAGTACAGCCTTGTGTGGTATACTGTATATGTAACACACTACAGCATTAGATTAGTAAAACTTTTTGGATTTCAGTTTAGCCATGGTGCCACCAAAACACCTCTCACTCCTCGGGGCATGGACTCTGTTGCACCAGGATGTTGGCAGCGGATACTTTGGGTGCTGTTGGTTATGGGGCCACCTTGGATTGATTTAGGGTCTGTGGAATTTGGCTGCCTTGGGCTCTTTTATTTTTTTGTTTATTTATTTTTTTGCTGGGCCTTGTGCCTTATAGGCTGTGGTGCACCTTTTGTGGCAAGCAGTGGCTGTTTTGGCGGTTTGAGCTGCATCTGCTTTTCTGTGCGCTCGGCCCAGATTGGCAAATCTTTGGTCTCCACCGGCATAAATGAGGCTTGGCTGCTCATGGTCCTGTCACCAGTTTACGGAATGGATAATCAATGTTATTTACTTTGTTAAATAATAATAAGCAAATAAAAAAAAGAAAAAAGACAGCACATTATTAAGGAGAGTGCTTGGGTTAAAATGTTTACATATTACTTAAGAAATATGGATTAATAGTTGATATGATTAATGATTGATGTGATTAATGGTTGAACAGTCTTAAAATCTAATCCCATGTGGCAATACATGCAGTCATGGTGTGAATTACATACAGTCTTGGGTAAATGTTGGTACCTATAATATTTAAAACAATTAGAAACAGAGCACACACAAAAAAAATGTGCCACAGAGTGAAAAATTCGAGAGGAAGAAACAGCTAGTGCTCAGAATTGACAGATAACAGGCAGGACTGTGTCACCAGATAACCTTCAGTGTAATGGAGAGGGATGGAGAAGACCTTTATTTTGTCTGCATTCTCACAGTAACCTCTCTGATAGTTGTGCTTCACTTACTGCCACGTTATCCATCGAAGAAAACGTTCTATTACAGAGCCATGGCCACAGCACACTTTTTTTTTCTCCACCCATGCGGACAACACAAAAGGTCACAGATACTTTCTGGATATGAGGCTATTTGTTGGAGGCTCGCAGCAGAATATAGCTGCCAAAGAAAACTTTGGACCAGATTTTTCAATTTCTCTCTGTTAGCTGTAAACGTTCCATTTGTGGAAGTATTGGCTTCATGTGATCACTGGTGTGGTTTCTTTTAAAAACAGACTTGAGCCTGGATGTCAACCCAATAACACGGATATAATGATTTTAAATAGTGATTTTCTTTTATATTGTCAAATTCAATTAGTTATTATTTTATATCTGCCTGAAAAATATTGAACACACACTAAGATTTAATTCCATCATGTTTAGCTTTGACTACAGGACAGTTTCTGTGTGAAAATGATTCTTGATGCTCCCATCAGGGAAGAGAGACTCCATAGATGTGATAACCTGGTCATGCAGTACATTCAGGTCGTCAGCTGACTTTGTTTTATTGCACGTTTAATATAACATTGCTGAGCCTAGACCTGACCACCTGATGCAACCCCAGATCATAACACTGGGCAAAATGCATGGTGGGTGAATCAACTTTGAAATAGTGTTACAGTAGTTCTTTTTCTGTTTATTCTTACTAACAAGTGGTTTTCTTTTGCCCACAGAGCAGTTTAGTCCTAATTCTGAGAGTTCTCATAACATTGTGTGTGTATGTAAATGCTCTTACTTTCACTGTTTAACACAGCTATGGTTTTAACTTTTGGTTTTGTACCATGCGATTTCACTAAGTGTTTAAATGATCCCCATTTATGACGTTTTTCGGACCACGTTTCCTCCACAAAGTTGATGGTTCAGCACTATCCAAGGTTTTGATAATGTGTTGAAGGGTTCTTAATCCAGTTCTGCGTAAATTTAAATATTCTTAGTTGTTCTCTTTGCTTGATAAGTCCCATTAATTTAACTTTGTTTTTTTTTTTTATTCAAAGGATAGATTTCATAGATGCATAAAACAAATCTAATGTTTCGGACCGATTTTAAATACGCTAGGTTTGATGTACTGAAATTGGGCTAAAATATGTGTTATATAACAAATTGGTCTAGAACAAGCCTAAGCATAAAGTGTATTTGCAGAGCAAGACTAAACACACAAAGTGCACTTATTCACAATGAGATTGCACAAAAATATGGTTTGGAATGGTTGCACTATATTCAATGAATCAGTGCTGCATATATATTTCTCGGCGCAGCTTCGGAAGTGTTGCCAAACCCATTTTCTTATTGAATCGGGTCATTTTTGCATTTTTTCCCCATTTAAATAGGAAATCTCTCAGACATAACCATGTCCTCAGCACTGTTTACAGACACAAAAGTCATCATTTATTAGAACTTGAATTTATTAACATATTCATCTTTGGTCCTGAACTCCGTTTGCCTCTTTAATCCAACCCCAAGCTCTTTTTGCAGCTCTGTGGTTGACTATTGCTACCATTTTAAAATCTCTTTTAAACCACAATGCCTCATGCAGAGCACGGTTAGTAAGTTGTCCCAGCTGGAGTTATACATATATACTGTACGTCTTCATAATGCACCAGTATTGAAGCTACAGATGACAAAATAACGAGTGATATGTAATTAAAATGTAATTAAGAAAAAAATCTATTGCGGGTAAGTTAATAAAGATGTTGCTTCACCACAAGCTGCTAAATCGGCTTGGCATCACGTCCACAGTTCTCAAGAACTGTATTGTACCAACAGATGTTTTATCTGGTCAACAACATGTAAGTCCAAGTCTCTCAGTGGTGTTTAGATCATTATAATTATTTAATTTCTATTAAATCATCCAGTAAACCCTGCATTCTTGCAGGTTGGGTGTGGGGTCATCCAAGACCTCTCCCTGCACCGAAGGTCATCTACACCATATTTTTCGAATCGCAGGCTACGGCATAGCCTAATGTGTACTTCCCCAGAAATATACAGGTCACTGTGGGCCACGATGGGTGGTCTGCCTGGTAGCAGTGCATTTCTGACAGTAATTTCAGTAAAAACAACTGTTGTTCAACATTGATTAGTGCCAATACAAAAAAAAACGTCAGAAGAACATGTTTGTGGTGACTCTTCACCAAGCCAAACCATACCAACAGAACGCAATCTACAGCCCAATTGAGCC
This sequence comes from Clarias gariepinus, assembly GCF_024256425.1. Lineage (NCBI taxonomy): Eukaryota > Metazoa > Chordata > Actinopteri > Siluriformes > Clariidae > Clarias > Clarias gariepinus. The sequence goes on along the minus strand of NC_071116.1, from coordinate 22,684,225 downwards.
AGCAGTTTTGTGTACAGTAGCTTTAGCCAAAATAGGGATATTTGAGGTAGTTAACGAAGGTGTGGTACACCTGATCCATAGGTTGTCTCTACATACAACACAGATGGTAGTGTGGATAGCAAAGCTTTTTTTCCTCTCAAAATGCATCCTTTTGGCACAGCAGTTTTACACTGCCAGTATAAGTGTAAATTTAGTCCGTTATATCCACTTGATTAGACTTGAACATCCCAATCATGTGAAGCGAATTTCTCTTACTAGCGGCTGTCCATATGAGTCTCCTTTCCTCATGGAGGGTCACATCTTTTACCCACCATAACCCGCAGTCATTTGCATCCACAGGCCATTTCATCTCTGGCAGATGAATTATCCCTGTAAATGTGATGCTGACATCTATAATGGGCCTTAGTCAGGCTTATTTAAATAGTCGGTCAGGCATACAAGATTAGCCTTACACAGCTATTAAGCTGATTCCAGCTCGGATGCATTTAAGGCTCTGTTGCAGGCAGGTTGCTCTGTTTGAGGTTTATTACTGGGGATTTTAATTTTTCAACATCTTAGGCTGAAGTACAGAGCAGTGTAGAATTTCAGCTCTGACCAAACACTCCTTCATGTCTCACTTTCTATTCTGTACCTTTACTGTGCAAGCAAGCCAAGAAACAGTAAGGGGGAAATTCTGCACTGCTTCTCTCAGCTGCAACATCCTGTTTGTCTCTAAGAGTTTTTTTTTTTTTTTAAGTGGCTTTCTATGTATTTTTCCCGTAAAATTGAATATGTAAATTTATTCTGTGTCTGTACTCCCCATAAAAAAGCTTCCTGCCACAATGGGAATGATATTAAGCGAAATATTCAGGATTCCATCTTGATGTACTGTTGCTGTACACAAACCAGATGTGTGGCCAAATTAGCACCACACTGTGTTCTATAGTTCTCTCCTTCATGCTTTGTGCAGCTCATTGGAAATTCTCCATGATGCTCTTGACTGTACGGTGTTGATTTGTGCTTGGAGTATAGTCTAGTAAAAGTTGTTTAACATGTGAGGTGGGTGATGTGAATAAACAGAGCCGTGATTTGAAAGATGAGCTTGCACAGCAGGGTTGGGAGAAGCCAAGGCATATACTGTAGGTTTTATGGTTAAAGCAGCAGTAGGTAAAATTGACAATATGAAGTCGGGTAGTATTGCAACCGTTTGATTACGACTTGGCCATACCATGCATCTTTGCTTTGTTAACAACAGGTCAGTAGGTTACCTGGGATTAGTCTCGCAAAGCCAGAGACTCTTAGTCTTGGTTAAACCTATTGGTCAAAGATCTTCCATGAAGATGGCCATAATGGTAACACATTAACCGGAAGACTCTAAAGCTTGTGCGGGACTAAAGCTCTCTTCATCATTACATAACGTTACATGAGACGACTTCTCAGAGTTGCATAGGACAAAGTCACCTTCAAAAGCTCTGGCCATCATTATTTATGAGTATTCCATTACTGCAGGTGACGCCGCTGAAATTTCATGACAAGTTCTACGACTAAAGGAAGGACATCGCCACTCTACAAAGTCATGTTTCCTGGAATGCATCCATTCGGTCTACAATTATGTCATATTGTTTGCAGAAATCAACCAAACATTGCCTACGTGTGAGGAATGCCAAGGTCTTAGGTGTACGATGTACAGCCTAGGGAGCGTCCAAATAATTAACTTTATACTAATTGCTTGCAAGTGAAATGTAGATAACTTGGCATCCGACTTCATCCTCGTTTCTACTGACACATTTTTCAATTCGAAATGGCACTTCCAAGTTTTATTTCTTCATTACTTTTTTGGCAGAGGTGAAGAAATGTCTACTGCCGTTGGGCACCTACCAAGTGGTTTTGCCATGCTTGCATTTTGAGAACTGTGATCAAGCTGAGTAAAGAAGCCTTAAGAAATGTTGAAACTAATGCTGATAGAAACAGCATGTGACAACTATCAAGAAATCCACTTTTTGTATATGGACATGAATTACCGTCATGTTCTGCATATTACCATATATTTGTTAGAGTCAAAATTTTGCACTTTTTACCACCACTATACAGAAGATGGGTTACATGTTAAATTATGTTATTGCAATGTCAACCACTGAAGCAAATTAAGTGTTCATGGAAGAGTCATTCCATTAATTCCAGTCCACTGCTTAAATTTTAAACTACACAATTATATACAGTACTGAGCAATAGTCTTGAGCCACCTCATATTTCTTCATTGAAATTAATTAAAATTAATTATGTAGATTAATTTAAGGGAAGCACTGTGGCATAGTGGTTAGTACTGTGTTATCGCAATGTGCATTTTCAGGGCTTATTTCTCGCCTCAGGTCTGTGTGCCTGTTCTCCCTGGTCATGATGTTTTTCCTCCACATACCCTCCCACAGCCCAAAGACATGCAGGGAAAGCTAATTATCGTTTCCAAATTGCCCATAATGTGTGAGTGAATGTACAAGTGTGTTTATGGTATGTGCAATGGATTGGCATCCCGTCCTCATGCCCCTGAGATCCCTGGGATAGGCTCTAGGCCTCTTGCAGGAACATAAACAGGATAAGCTGTATAGAGAAAAGGGAATGGGAGCAAATGTTTTGCTGCAACATGCTGCACAGCCTCTGAAGATACAGTTTAAAAATTGGTTGTTTATGTAACAACCTCGGCAGCAACCTCGTTTTCTCTCTCGTCTGTTCCAACCACTCAGCATTCAGCATCACCAGTACTGTATACTAATCACTGGAGTGATCATCTGTCATCATCTGCACCTTTATCTCACTGATTCATGCCTCAAGTCAGATGTTTTAAGCTTGAATGATTTATAGGTCACTTAACGAACAAACCATTTCTCAGACTGCTCAGGGACTGGACTGAAAAAGAGAGGCAAAAAACTTGTAGCCTAAAGAGCTATTCCTCAGCACTACATTAAAAATACAAGAAAGTCTGGCTCTTTGGAAGCAGAATATTTAGAAATACTGTAAGGGGTGGATCGAGACTTTTGCACAGTACTACGACAGGAACTATGACTTCTAACAAGGATATCATATGCGTACATTATGCCTTCTAAGTAATAAGCATGATAAGCCTTGCAATGTTTGTTTAGAATGCAGTACTTATCATATCAATTTTTATGTATGACTTGAAACAAATAGTGGTTTAAAATTGCATCTGGATGATCCATTAATTTAGATGAAGTAGTTTTATGTTACGTCTTTAAGTCCAGGCCATACTGCAAAGTGTGTTATAGTTTACTCTAGCGCTTGGTGCCTTTACCAGCCTTGGGAAAGACGCTGGGGGTTTAGAGCCTTGTATCAAGATGGGCATGAATTATTTTCATTAGTCCTGTGTTTACAAAGCCGGGCCACAGTCAGGAAAGTTAAAACAGAAGTTATTTTCTCAACGTGTCCGGGTAATTGACCTCCAGTGGAAGACTAATAAGGAGAAGCCTGGATTGCTGCTTGCCTTAAAGGCATGAGTAGCAGTCAATTTATTTGTCTTGTTTGCCTTCTCCTATACTTCTGCAGACAGGCAATGCGGTGGGAGAGTGCCACTTTCCCAGAGCTAAACTCTTTCACTTTATAACTCTTTTGTCCTCAGCTGTGACATTCTGTCCAGGTGTGTTCAGTCTCATTTCTTGCTTGGCTTCTTTCGGCTAGGTTCAGTCATTCCTCCAGCTTGATATAGCATATATCTGCTCAGCTGGAGTTTGGTATGAGGGTATCGCTCCTTGCAGTATGTATACATGTCCAGATTGGCATTGACAAAGGGGAAAAAAATAGAAATAGTCCTTCTTTGGAAAGTTTCACATTTTTTAGGACGTGTTTCTTATCAAAGAAAACTACAAAAACATATTTGCTGCATTTACAAATGGCTTCCCTACTTTTCTCTGACACTATTGTTCTTCAGGCTTCAGGTTTCTTTATATGTCATATGTGTCAATTCATTTCCTTTGCCCTTCCAACACTCATTCTTCACATTAGACACTCTACCCTATCAGTCTCTTCATATCATCCTTTTTTTGTGTGACAATTGACAATTACTGTCCATTTCCCAGCATGCTAATTGGTCCGTAGGAAGATATTTTCATTCATTACCGAGGGCCCTTAGAGTCACAATTAATAATGGACGTCATTACATGTCCCTTCTAGTGGAAAAGACCATGCTTTTTTTCCCCTGTTTTTTTTCTCTTTCAAACACGCTCATTAATTTGCGTGAAAAAAGTTGCAGCTTTTCTTGTTTGTTTGTTCTGACGGAGTTTGGAGAGAAGGAGCTAATTATCTCCCACCACTGTTGTGCGAGTAACATGTTATCAGCTAATTAGGAACTTCAACCAATCAAATTTCCATAAAGCGCACCTGCGACTTCTCCTAAGGAGTGACGGCCAGACCTGTGCGGGTGTAGTTCTGAATTTCTGTTTAATCTTTTAAAATTGTATTAACCTTCATGAGATCTGCCACTCATCCCAATAAGGCCTTTGTTCAAGGCGGTACACATTACCGCTTAAAATATGAACATGAAAAATCGCAGAAGACGAGGAAAATGTGGATTTTGTTAAGTCGATTCTGTTAAGTCGATTCTGGGTGCCGCAGCATCTTGACCACATTTTCACATTCTCTACCCTAAAGCTGTTTAGACTCACTTTCGGGACTAATAATAATCACACAAACTGCGGTTTAGCTTGTCTCGCAGATTAAATAACAAACCCCAGCTCCCCTCTTCTCTCGAGTAATGAAATGTATTTCATTTTGAATGATGCAGTATGGAGGCCAATTTTCTGAATCCCTTCTCTTTTTTAGGAGAACAAGAATGCACGGTAAATAATGCTCCAGGTAGAGCAAATAAGTCTTGACACATAATCCAAAGTTTACACCTCAAATTAGTGATTGGTAAGGAGGAACGTTTTTGAAACATGGAATTTTACTTTAATTAGTTTTTTTTTATTATTATTTAATCAACACAGGCATCATAGAAAATAAAGTGAGTATACTGAGTGTACATTGCAGTGTGCAGGGCATCCTTATATGCAGTGCCTTTTCTATCCTTGGGGGAAAAAAATCTGTTAACCATCAACATGTCAAGATTGCCATTAGTTTAGTTTTTTTTTTTTTTTCTAAATTGAGGTGCCTATTTAGTATGTACATTTCAATACGTCTATAATGTTATTAAAAAAATTCCCATGAACTAACTATATGGTTAACTGCAACTAGCCCTCTGGGGAAAGAAATAAGTTTAATTTGTATTGAATACACAGAAACTTTATGATAATTTAGCTCAGTGGGACTGCAGAAGCTTCACTTGAGTCTCAGCTGAACTTGAAATAAAGTTTTGCACAGGTTGTGGGATTTGGCCCCTATTACTTACATTGTACTTACATTCTGGGTGACGCACTTCACAGTCAGTGTGCAGGGCAAGACAATTTATAACGACCAAGCAACTATTGTAATGTTGTAATGTACATATACTGTAATACAAGTTTGATTCAAGACATACAAAAAAAAAGCTCTCACTCATTTTTGCTTTATCGGTATTTAGGGTTGCGGGGGACATGGAGCCTATCCCAGGAGACTTAGGGCACAAGGCAGGGTACACCCCGGACAGGGTGCCAATCCATTGCAGTGCACACACACGTACACACACTGTCTACGGGCAATTTGGAAACACCAGTTAGCCCAATCTGCATGTCTTTGGACTGTGGGAGGAAACCGGAGTCCCCGGAGGAAACGGGAAGAACATGCAAACTCCATGCACACAGAGGCTGAAACCTACCTGGCCGGGAATTGAACCCAGATCCTGGAGGTGCAAGGCGACAGTGCAAACAATTTGGGTTTGTACTTAGTTTCAAAGTACATTAGTATTACAATAGTTTAATCAGATGTAAATATCACTTTAATGAATAAATGTCCCTTTTTTTGATGTTTCACCTCACTAGGATAATCTCCTTGGTTTTTAAAGATTTTAAATACAGTTTTTACAACAGAGTGGATGTTCTGCTCATACTGTACATGTTCCATCTTATTAAAAAGGCAAAAAAGAAAAGAAAATCAATTAAATTTAATTAACAATTTTTACCTTAAGTTTAAACTATTGTTTTGTTAAAATAAGCACTCTTCCGTATGTAATTTTTTACTTACAGATTGGAAAATTTACATTTGGCTCAGTTTAATTACATTTTTATACATTTTTATTTTTTATATAAATTTTATATAATTTTTCAATAAAAATATTTAATTTAAATATTTAATTAAAAGTTTTAAATATAATATAATTTTTATGTTGTTTGCCAAAGTTGGTTTGGAAGAACTTACAAAGCCTGCACAGGGCCGTGACCTCAACTACTTATACTTTAGCGATTAATTAGGATGCCAAATGCAAACCGGGCCTCCTTGCCCAACATCAGTGCCTGACCTCCGTAATGATCTAAAGACTGACTGAGCACAAATCCCCACCGCTGCGGTTTTAAAATACAGTCTCGGAAGAGTAGAGCTTAAAGGCAAAGGAGAGACCAAGTCGATATTAACACACACACAGTTTTTCTTTAGATGTTGATGTGATGGTCAAGTGCCACATACAGTACTTATGGCCATATTCAGCTATATAACCTGTTTATGGCCTACTCCTTTACCTTCATATACTGTAACTGTCTTTATATAATAATAATAATAATAATAGTTTAGTTTCAGCTTGGTGGCACAAAGGCTTAGTGGTTAGCATTGCATGTGGCATCTCTTGTGTCGGGGCTTTGAATTGCTCTGTGTGCATGGAGTTTGCATTTTCTCCCCATGATTGTTGGGTTTCCTCTAGGTCCTCCTGTTTCCTCCCACAGACATGCGTTGTAGGCTGGTTGGTGTTTGCCGGTAGTGTATGGTTGTATATGTCTGTGCTTATGCCCTGTGATGGGTTGGCACCTCATCCAGAGTGTTCCCTGTCTTATGTCCTAAACTCCCTTGCATAGGCACCAGGCCCTCTGCAACTGTACACATGATAAGTGATGTGAAAAATGGATGGTTGGATAGATTAAACTTAAATTATGGTTATTTTGCAGAATACATTAAAAAAACTTAAATGCAGTTAGTATATAACCGTAAGTGCATAAGTAGCATATTTAATGAAATTCTTAATTCCAAAGCTACATTCCCAAACCACAAACATGTACACTTCCAGTCATTAGTTTGGACACACATCACAAGTGTGTCACACCTGATTTTTATTTCTTTATACAGTTTATTGTAAAACAATGCTGAATGCATCCAAAATATGTAATAATCGACCTTGAACAGCTGATATTGAGATGTGTCTGCTACTTATGCTCTGTAAAGGCTACATTTATTGAAGGTATCCAGTAATTTAATTCCTAAGAGCTTACAAATACAGTATATACCAGTACTTCTTTCACAAAACTCCAAAATTATGTATGTCATTTCTGTTTTTTAAATCAGCCACAACAGTAACACCACCTCCAGCTGACTAAAATAACATTGATCATCAATTATATACAGTACCAGTAAACTGGTGACAGGATCATGAGCACCCAAGGCTCATCCAGCTATGCCTGTTGGGAACAAAGGCCAGCCTGACTGGTCCGATCCTACAAAAAAGCCATTGTAGCACAAATTGCTGAATAAAAAAGTCAATGCCGGCCACGATTGAAAGGCACCGGAGCACTCAGCGCATCACAGCCTGCTGTCTATAGGACTTAGCTGGCGAAGAGTTCAGCTCGTTGACCCGGCCTCAAGATTCCACAGATCTCAGTCAGACTAACCATCAATGGAATGCACAAACTAGTCTGATCCATGAAGACCCCGACCCGGAAACCACAGCACCCAAATGATCTGCTGGTAATGTCTCAGTGCCAGACACCACGAGACACCCCAGAGGTCTTGTGGAGTCATAACCCAAGGGGCCAAATGGAAGCCACACATTATTAGGCTTTATCTCTATTATTATCGATAATAAATATTGTTGCATATGCACAGAATGTAAAACTGAGCTGACTCCTATACTTTTACTCATTTAAACATACTGGCAAAATAAAGTTAAGTTAAGTAAATAAATAAATCTAAAAATGCCTTGAATGGAAGTCTTTGTCTGCTCCATTCAAGTGACACTTATTGTTATAAGTTTAAATGGTCAAGTGGTTAAATAAAAACAATATTTACTGTACGTATATATTTTTGGATTCCACCGAAGATATTTGAGCACATGCAATTTTACTGCGCATTATGATTTATTCATTTGATTAGGTTGACCTTTGATGTTCACTTGTAATTGCCCTTGCAAGTCCTGACCTCTATGCATTAACTTAGAAGCATGATTCTTTATCAGCACCTCACTGTGTTAATTCTAGTGCCTGAGCGACCAGGGGTATTTTGCCCTCTGCGACCTCTTTGGATGACTAAATGAACACCTTGCTTGTAATTTAATTAGCAGTGATGTCATTGCTACCGTGTGTACATAGCGTGCAGTACATCCTCATGCCGGGATCACTTGCTACACTTGGCCGTCGTGCCAAACGTTATTACGGCTCCTGCCATTATTTACTGTTGGCACCGCCGCGGAGCTAAGCTCTGAATTATTTTCTCTGGCATGAATTAAAATGGCCATCGTCCAGCAGTCGCCTCAAAGCTTCACACAGCACAGAAGTCACACTGAATCAAATACAAACCAGGAAAAGTCAACACAAGGGATAAGAAACTTGAGATGTTAGTCGTTTTAGCCAACAAGTCAGAGCGTGAGTGTGAATATGTGTCTCTGGGAGGAGGAAAACTGCTTGTTCTAGATGCAATAACACTCTTTGGAAGTGAGCTGAGATGGCCAGAGAGAGACAATAGGAACAAGAAAGAATATCTGTGAAGGATGTTAACGAGCATTTTATTGAAGCAGACGGGACGAAGCATATTTCACTTCCATGATACGCTTTTCATTTATCATTATGGGGATATATTACAGGGTATTCTGGGACTGAAGCCAAACCACTGGTTCTCATGGCCAGTTTATACCTTAATACGTACCATGAAGCCTTACGAAAGATTCCTTGCATGCCAGTGGCATGCAGACATTTGCAGACGGGTTTGCTAGAGTTGCTGTGTTGTTAATTAGGACTCTAACCAGACCCCGGCGGACTGAACCGCTCAGTGAAGCTCTCAATGTGTCAGCTTTTATCTGTTCCTGTACATTTTATCTAGACTATTAGCGTTTGATTCACAGCAGAGATGCCAACGTAACAAATATCCAGCTAATGAAGTGTTAATACATTTTCCCAGTAAACTGCAACGATAGATTCCACATGGTAGCTATCATGATTGTCAGCCGGGCTGACGTTTCCTCACCGTAAACAAATACAAATCTGCCAGCATTGTTCAGCCTGTCCAGCTGCTGTCGGATTTCATCTGGCAACAATCGTTAACTGTTTGCAAGAACTGTAGCTTTGTGTCTAGCCTAAACACGACAACAACATATCTTTGTTTTTTTCTATGTGCTTTAGGAGCACCAACGGGAAGTCATCTGGAAGAAGATATGAGCCACTGGCAGCTTCACGCGCACTACTACCCTCCTCTACTCCGCTCGGCCACCGTCCGCAAGTTCATGGTGGGTTATGAAATGCTTGCTCAGGAGCAGCGTGACCTTACACCTGAACAGGTCAGTATCTGCAATTTTTTTCTAGCTTCAGCTTTAAGTGTCCTACTGAATGATTTTAGGGGGGTATAATATTTGTGGTATGCCAGATTTCTTTGGCTTTCTTACTGCATCATATTCAGCTCGGCAGTGTTTCTATTTTGAGGACTTGCGCTTTATCCGTCTCCACAGAATGTCACCACTTACCTGTAAGTAACTGTGAATCGGTGAAGTGACATAATTTGGAGCAATTACTCCACTAACCTGGAGAATACTCCAGAAACTGAACATCAGGTAATGCTTGCAAGTGACTTAAAAAGATGTAATAAAGTTTTACATTTTCAAAAGCATAAAGTAAAATCGACTTTTAGGACGTGTTTAACTGGGTAAAAAAAAGCCCTCACAGCTTTAGTACCTAGTGCTTTAATGAGGCCAGTCATATGGCACGTCCTCGCTACCTGTCAGCTGCTGTCAGACACATGCCATGCTGCATGACCCTGTCTTGTATGAAAAAGAAAACGGGGTAGAATTGGGGCCCTCCATCTCTCCGTCCTCTGTTCTTGTCATCCTATGTTCCAGTTGACTTGTTCACAGCAGGCCAGAACTCGTAATGTCCATCTCTTGACTGATCTTTTTCTGGACGTGTGATTGATATCTTGATCAAATTAGCCAGTGCCATCAGGTGGCTGTCAGTCTGCCAGTGTGTGTCTGTGACACTTTGGCTCTGACTATCTGACTGAGCAAATCAGATTGGATCACATAAATCACCTGAACCGATCCATCAACCAGTGCACCAAATACTCACCCGTACAGTATCATTTGGGCCAGCTTCTATACCTCTACAAGATTCTTATCCAGTGTAACACATCTTTACTTACTTTTGTGCATCATTTTAAAAAGTATGTAAAAATATATGGCTAATGAATGGCTAAAAAATGAAAAAGAGAACTTACTGTAAGGTTTTGTAATGATCTAGTCAAAGCCCAAACCTCAACCTAATGAGGCGGGACCTTCAGAGAGCTGTGCAGAAGCAAAAGCTCAAAAGGGGATTTTTAAATATGTTGGTACACAAAAGCACATATATGTAAAACAGTGAACATGGCTGTACCATAAACTAGTGAGAAGATCAATGGTGACCAAGGTTTATTTATGCCTAAGAGGGACCAAAGGCCAGCCCATCAGGTCCTATCCCACAGAAAAGCTAATGTAGCACAAATTGTCGGAAAAAAGGTAATGCTGGTTGTGATAAAAAGGCAACATTTCAGTCAGTGCATCACAGCCTGTTGTGAATGGGGCTTAAGAGGAAGAGAGTTCAAGGTTGTTGATCCGGCCTCTAAATTCCCCAGATCGCAGTCTGTTTAAGTATATAAGGGATGTACCAGACAAACAAGTCTGATCCATGGAGGGCCCCACCTTGCAACTTACAGCACTTAATGGATCTGCTGCTAATCTTGATGTCAGATACCTTATGAAGTCTTGTGCAGTCATGTCTTGAGGGGTCAGAGCTGTTTTAGGTGGCACAAGGGGAACCTTAAACCTAAATGGGTTTAATGTTAATGGCTTTAATGTTATGGTTGGTTGACATATCCTCCTTATATGAAAGAATGAATAAATGAACACAGATCTCAGAGAGAACTGTGATAAATTAATGTGTGTCTACGTGTAACTTTTTTTTTTGGGAGTCGCCAAGGTGCTAAATGTAATGCAGGGGTTCCTTTTTATCTTTTAGTGCTGCAATTTCCTGATTGAATAATTTGCGTTCTCAATGTGAAGGTGCACTTTTAGGGTGATTTAATGCGCTGTAACATTTATTATGGCTTAGTGAATGCTCCAGGCCTGTGGAGAGCCCAGCTGCAGATTTGCTGCTGCTTATGAGACTGACCTCTGTTAGCCACAGCACCAGGCGCTATCAAATTGTGCCGGAGCAGTGGGTGGCATAGGAATTAAGCGGCATGATGCTGTGAAGAAATTGGATCAGGAAATGACAGGGGCACTAGTCTGTTTAATCACTCTTCCTGAGAGCCTAAGTAGAGACTGTAGCTCTCCTCCTTTTTCACACATCAAAGCTCTCCACGGCTTGCTTTCTGTATGCGCCAGGCATGAATACCAGTCGCTCCGTTCAATACCAAAGTCTCCGTGCAAGGCTCTGTGCATGACTGTGTATGTGTTATGCGGCGGTGTTGCTATGTCTCCTGACTTTATTGGAACAAGTTCGCATCCCCTGTTTCAATTCAACAATGGCATCGTGGAAACTTGATTGTTTTTTTTGTTTTTTTCACTTACAGCAGAGTTATTTTTCTACCGGACTTTCCTGCTGAGGTGCGCTTACCTCTCGTTTTTTTTTTTTTTAAGTGTTGATTTAAAGCACCCGAGAACACCTGATTGACTAACTGTGTGTGTATGTGTGTGTGTGTCCACAGGCTGCTGAGAGATTACGAGCGCTCTCCGAGGAGCACTACAAGACAAAAGTGAAGGGGCAGCAGATTTGAAAATGGAGGTAAAGTGAGTGCTAAAATATGGAAGGCACCCTACCGGAAGATCTGCTGAAAATCAGACAATTATGATTATGGTTAAGAATTTTCATGCACATTTGAATGTAGTGTAATCGGTTGTGAAGGGAAATGTGAGACCTCAATACACTACCAGAGCAGAGCTGCACAATTAATCACACAAAAAAGAAAGATTACAGGTTATATGGGTATAGTCAGAAATTTATGTGGGATTTTCAATAATTTAGGTATTTGGTTATTTTTTTTAAAAACCTTTTGAGGTGCTAAATAAATATTGGCAAACATCTTCTTAATCTTTTGTACCATTATTTGCTGTTACTAAATGGTACATTTCATTGTTTCTTATCGCGGTTTATATCGGAATCACAATATGTGTCCAAATATTGTTTTCATTTCAAATCGTGCAGCTCTAGAGCTCAGATAAAGGTGTTGATACAAAACTTGATGTGACCTCTCTGTGTCTTTATCTTGCTAAAATGAAATAAATAATTGAGTCAAATCATTTAACAAAAGAAATGGTTAAGCTTTCCATGATAGGTTAATTGACTAAAGGATATTAACAATTGGTTTTCCTTTTTCACTGTTTTTTTTCTGATGAGGTTTTTCTGATGAAGGATCTCAAATGGTTAAGGCTCTCAGTTACTGATCATAATGTTGAGGGTTTCAGGTTCTTAACCCTATCTGCTCCAAGGGTCTGACCATAGCTTCACGACTGGAATATGCGGAAAAAAAATTCACTGTGCTGTACCATTTGCTGTTTCTGTCCGAAAAATTTTTAACTGCTGAAAAATATTATAATTGCTCATTAATGGTCAATCAATAAATAACTACCAAGAGGAGGCTGAAAATACTTTGAGACTTTAAAATAGATAGAACATTGGTTGATCCTACATGTACACTGTGTACCCCCGGACATCCTTGTACCCCCCTGTTCACCATTACTTGCCCCACTTGAGCTTTTCTTTAACCTTTTCAGACTATTGACTCTCAAAGACAAGACGTTTTGAAGGAAATTTAACAGACACAACACAACAGATCATCCTGTGCACATTGCATCAGCTTTTTGGAATGTGCTATGTGTTAGTCTAGTCTGACTCCAGTCACTCCATCTGCTCCAGTGCCGGGTGATATTTAAGATGCCAGGACCAAAAAACAAAAATGAAATGCTCTTCAGTGATTAAAAATGATAACTTATTAAGTGAACTTCCAACTTGAATATAGTCAGTCCACTGAACCAGTAGTACCATTTTTTTTTATTTATTCATTTATTATTTAACATGTTCCTGGAGCTGGTGTTGTTCATGAAACTGGATATATTTTAAGCAACTGGTTTACATTGGAACGTGATGTGCACCAACCAATCTTCATTTCTACCCTTGCCTATGGTTATGAGGTCATGACCAAAACGACAAGATCGCGAGTACAAGCAGCCGAAATCAGTTATCTCAGGAGAGGTAGCTGGCTTTTCACTTGGAGACCAGTCATCCGTGAGAAGCTTAGAGTAGAACCATATGGATGCCACCAGGACGCCTCTCTAGGGCAGATCAAGGACTAGGTTGGAGGTATTATATCTCCACATTGGCCTCGGGACGCCTCAGGATCACCCAGTCAGTGTTGGTTGAGAAGGTTTTCCCTGCTGAAACTAAATTTTGGATAAGCTGTTAAAGATGGATGAATGGATGAATGGTTCCCATTTCCTTCATTATTGTTCTTTATTTTCCAGCTATATAAAAAAGTACATGGAATTTAGGGAACCAGCTTGGGATGAAGTATCAAATCGATCTCCCTGATTTCTTTCTGATTTGCCAGAACATGTCCTGAACATTTACTCAGACATTCTCTTATTAAAGATAAAAGTTTAGAACTGAACACATTTTCACAATTTGTACTTCTGGGTTCATGACAGCCTAAAGGGGCTATGTACTGTACCGCAAAGAGCCACCAACATATACCACAATAAAGCACCAGATGAAAGATCAGTGCTCAAAGTTTTAACGCTAGCTGTAAGACTATTGCTCACTTTGTTGCAGTTGCCAGTAAAACAGCAGCCATAAATAACTTAAAATGTGACAAAATGATTACAGCTTCAAGCCCTTGACATCAATTATTTAGGCTCTGGAAACAACAACAGCACCATATCTGTAAAGAAGAGCTACTTGTGTCAAGGTGCATTACCAGAACATGGCATTACTGAAGTATATAGCTTGTGTTTTTTGCTGTGCAGTCTGGAAAAAAAGAAATAAAAAAGATTAGTACATGTCACAGCAGTAGAGTAAGTGGGATTTTATCAGTTCTGAAACAGCGAAGTCAGATCTTTTTTTTTTTTTTTTTACCACTGAACATCTTTTTTAGATTTATGAATCTAAAAAATACTGCCTCATGCTTTTTTTTTTACATATCTGATAGTGAAATATTATTATATAATGTCTCCAACATGTCAAAGAAATAAAGGAACTTCCTTTCTTGTTGTATAGTTTTCTTCATCTGCATTTATTTTATTTTTTTCACGATGCCTTTGCTTATGAACAAGCTTAAGTGCAGAGTATATGCACAAAGGACACTAGGCGATAATGTTATCTTTGAGCCAAGGTGCTCATTTGTCTTCCACCATATATTGGGTCCTTGTCCTGTCATCTGCTACCTGAACATCTTCCCCAGGGAGCTTTGCCACTCCTTCGCCCTGTCCTCTCTGCCCATCCTTCATACGGAACTTCTCCGAACTCTACACTTTTCTCATTAAAAGTGGCATGTTACGGATGGCTCTCCGCTCCGAGGTGGAGTATCAATTCTGATCGATCATTCTGATTTCCATGAGAGCTTCGCTGTAGCCAGCACAACATGTCCTGCAGCCTCGCAGCACCTCATTCATCTTCAGCACATTTCATAGGTCACGAGTCCCATTACCATTCAGGCCTCTGCACAATCCATAAGGAGATATGTGTTTATTAAAAAGTTTGTCCTCGGATCAATTGGGGTGGGAGAGGGGGGAGTGTCCTCTTTGCAGCTAGGCATGTTAATAATGACCGAATCTGTTGTGTTTTTAGGACAATCTATAAAGTTGGAGGATGAGCTTGTGTATCATGACCCCACTTTATTACTTCTGTCAGGCGAATATCTTTAAACACTGCCTTATCATAGATTCACAGGAAATATCATTTCCTTTTTTTTCTCCTTTTTTTGCGGGGGGTTGGTATGTTAAAGTTGTTTTTAAAACACATTTTTCTGCCTAAGGAATTAAGTATCTCTGAGCACTCAGAACTTTAAACTATACAGTATGTACTGAAAAAAATATTATTTACTGCCATTCATTCATATAATATTTTAAACCAGTGTATAGCGATTGGAAGGTTGGCCATTTTTCTAATTCAAAATTTAGACACCCCATGATATATCGTTCTGAAAATTAATCAGCATGACAAGACAGGATGCATCAAGGTCATTTAGTCCTGGTGTCACATTATTAGTCACCTGGATTTGTGCTCAAGAGGCAGTAATGAAAAGTGTTTGACATGTTGTGGAGACTTTTAAAATGTACAAGTTTGCATTTACAAAAATTGTAAATAACCAAATTTGATAAAGCAATAACGTAAGTATTATGCAAAAAATTCATAAATAATATAATTATTTTATTTGCCCCCAAAATGTATCAGTTTTTGCCGCTTTACCTTAATGCATATTTTATATGTGATAATAAATTAATTAAGTTATTCTAAATAAATAAGAATATCATTGAAAAGTTAATCTACTTTAGTACATCAATTTAAAAAGTCGGGTCATAATAAACAAAAAACAAAACAAAAAAACACTTGAAATAGTGTGTTACACACAGTCTGTGTGTAATCAAACTATATAATATATCCTATATAATCTATATAATATATACTGTATAGTTCCTCATTTTAAATTAAATTACTGGAGGAAAAAAAAATCTAATTTATTGAGAAGCACCTGTATAAGGGCAGATGTATATGAGGTACTATAAGCATAAACATTCAGTGATGTCAGAAACGCTTCTTATGTCACTTCACCTGGAAACATCACATCTGTTTCAGTGCTGTTTACATCAGACACTGGTATAATATGAAAAATATGCTGTAAATGAATTCATGTGACATATAATGTGATTCTGTTCATGTACGTATGTGGTCATGTAGGCAAACTAATCTTTTACATACACATTACATCATTAACACTTGTGAATTAACATTCCTTAAACGTATATATTTTTTTATGTAATACAATGACTATGATTATTATGGCCTTACTGTTTCGTACATTATAAAGCAATGTAGGCTATAGCCGATTGCTGACCAGTTTATAAAAGTAAACATAACACCTAGGCAAGCTCAATCACTCCTTTTTCAGATGTTATTAAAGTGACATACAGCATTTTTAATAAGCAGTATAAAATAAAAAGATTTATCTTGCATTCGACTTTTTTTGACATACTGTGGGATTGCAGGTGAAACCTTGGGTAATAGCTTTTAAGCAGAGTGTTGTTATGTGGACAGCGTCTGAGTGTCTGCATGTCCAAAAAATCTCATCTTACCAGTACTGGGGTAGAAAAAAAAAAAGCATAGAGATTCTGTGCTTAAACAGAAGTGTGAGTACTGGATCAAAATCCTACTCATACTGTATAAAAGTATCAAATATTTTGTATAAATGGATGTAAACTTATCTAGGGTTAAACACAGTAATGTGTCAAAGATTTAAAGTAAATCTTTTTGGCCACAAGTTCATCAAACCTTATATTTAACTGATCAAGCAGCAAGGTAGAAAGAAAATATGAGAGGTGTTCATGTCAAAACAGGACTTTTGACGTGCGGAATAACAAAACACAATTATGAGACTAAATTCTCTCTTTATTTCTCTATATTATCCTCTGCTACACTAATTCACTTATCCCAGTATTTCACTAGTGCTTGCATACCATCAAGATAGAAAGTTTTCTTAGTATGCTGAAATCGTGATCAGACCGCCTGCTTCACATCTGAAATGCTGGCCCCCCAGGAACTCCTTTAACATCCTCATCATGTATGAAATGGCTTGGAGCGAGCTTGGGACTGTATGGACGTATGGCGATAACTCCCAGCCGGGTTTCTGTAATGTGCAAGTAGTCTGGGTGAAATATTTAATGTACATTGAAGACAGATGTGACATCCTTCGATTTTCACAGGCTTTCCACTTGCTGAATGTTCACAGGAACGAATGCCAGGCCACCACGGCCGGGCATCATACAAATATTTTACTTCAGCTGAGAGTCTCATCACCGTACTGTACTTGAAGTCTTCTGTAAATGTCAATCAGTTTTTTGCCTATTTTATTCACCTGAAGTTTCTTCACAAGTCCCAGCTTGACTTAAAGCCCCCCTTGTATTTGTCGTAGATAAAACTAGACGTTGTCTTCATGGTTAGAAAATGTTTTAAAGAGGAAAATAAAAACAAATGTGTGTATATCCACTTAAATATATACTTGTGTAAAAGAACTGATTATTCAGTTTTATTAATAATTTCAGAATTGCACTGTAACAAAGTACAATTTCTCACACATCCCCATTACATATTGTCCTTCTAACAGGAAATAAAATGTCCTAGCTATAATTTTTCCCATAATCATCATCATAATTATAGTAATTATAATACGCCACATGCTGAGAGAAATTTATACCTGGCAAATAGAGGGTATGAGGACCTGTAAGGTTGAAGTGAATTGCTTTGGATTTAATGTTTAGCGTTGTATTCTGAATTCACTCCTTGCACTTGATATTATGTCTCCTTTTTCATTCATAATAGAAAGAAAATAGTGTTTGTTTTTCACAGCTGTGGTCCAGAACCTATTTCCATGTTTTCTGTCTGTCTAGTGTACTGATGTCAGCAGTGTTACAGATTTAATTAAGCCCCCGGGGGAAAAGGAGTTTATTTAGATCTTGACTTCAACTTTAACAAATACACCTCATTTAGTTTTCACAATGCCTAATTATTTCTAAGTTTACTTTAGTATTTTTGAGTAATTTGCCATGCTTCCAAAGTCCAGACAAAGAATGATGTGTAGACCAGACAATAGTATTAAAGAATCAGAAAGTAAATAAAAATTTGAGAATCGAGATTTCTTTTGGTCTCCTGAAAGTACGCTCAGTAAGTAAATAAAATAACTACTTCTTATATACTTGATTTGTGCCATCACAAGAGAAATGTACAATATTGTGCACAAGTTTTAGTACAAACTGTTAGAGATTTTTATTATTATTTTATGACTTTATTATTAAGTCAGTACAGAAAACATTTCAGGTTTTCAAACATCAGTATTCCACCACTGGATTAAAAGTCAGAAAACAAAGTTACATGTTATATAAGCCACCACTTTTCAGCCAAAAAGAAAAAAAAAGAAGCTGCTGCATTTTGCACAGCCTTGACTGGGGAGACAGTAGCCTTAAACAGAAAGTAGCTGATAAGACTCAGTGCGGCCAACAGAAGTTTAATATAACAGGTGTGCAGATAATTTTTGACTTACCCTTGTTATATTAAAACTTCTATGTGTTACATCGGTTCATTTATAACTGCGGTGCGAGCAAAAACGAATGCCCCACTTCTGATTTGCACGAAACAAGAGCAGCGTGCAGTGATTTTTATTTATTTTTTTTATTTTTTTGTGGTCTGAGGGTGTACCTGGTGCCGAAGTGCATACACAGAAGTGTTTGGATATCTGCAAACAAAATTTGGGCAAAAAAAAAGTTTCTTAAGTAGAATCATTACTGAGGTGAGACACAAATTTATCGGTACAAACTTAAACTTAGAGTAAATGGAAAGGAGGATGGAAAGGAAACATCCTCCATTACCAACCATGAAAAGTTTTAAAAGTCAACCATCAGCTGTAAAATTGATGCTTGCATTTTCTAGGATTCTCAGGGGACAGTATTGGAACATTATCCAGAAAAAAGGTTCAACAATCAACAGTGCTCCTCACAGTGAGAGGCTCACTGAAGAGGTGAAGCCTAAACTTTGCATTAAACGCAGAGGGCTGCTATCCAAGGGCGATGTGATCTTGCATGACGATGCATGTGCGCACACTTCTGTCCACACTGTCGACACTTTGCAAAAACTTTGTTTTATAGTTGTGATCTTGCCCATGTTTGGTTCTTTGAAAGCAGTCCTACAAGGATGAAGATTCACTTCTGATGAAGAAAAGAAGACAGCGGTGCATTCGTGACTCACAGTTTAGCCTAAAACATTAAAGGAATGTGAAAGCTTGTTGACAGATCAACAAAGTGTATTGATAAACAAGAAGTTTATGTTGTATACTGATGTATTTGTCTTTTCTAAAAGGTAATAATTTTTGTCTCACTCTTCTGATGTTACTGTACATGAAATCTGAATACACATACAAGTCTATTAGAGAAGAAATCAGTAGTAATAAACTTTTTTTTATTTAAATATAATAAAATACTAATAAAAATCTAAATTTATGCTTAGGGTTAAATTCCTAATTATGAAACAGTACCCTAGATCACATGTTGCCACCTCTGGTCCTGGAGACCCCCCTAGGGGTGGTGGAGAGCTCTATTTCTGTTTGCCATGTAACACAACTGAGAATGTATTCCATTTTTTTTTTCTGTTTATCCGTTCCGTATAACCCGGGAACATCCCCAGACTTTCTTATCACAGTACTATCCATAGCATTAAACATAGATGTTCTCATTACACCTCCTTCAACTGACACGTCACCGTCATGCAGGGAAATATTTTTAAAACAGTATTATATCACATTGCATCAGACAAACATGCAAACAAATACAAACACTCCCAATGTCATGGTTTGAGGTGAGAACTTTCTCATGCACTTTGCTCTGCACATGCATCTGGCTGTGTCTCATTGTGGAATAAGTCTACCTGAGCACAGTCACCTGTTCTACGAACATGTGTCAGGAGGAGGAGGAAAATCTGCTAAGCAATTTTACTGCTCGTTCCAAGTTTCCACAACAAGGCAGGTTTTGTTCTAGTGCATATGTTTGTGTGTGCAAGCGTGTGATGCAATTTGACAATATTTTTCAGCAAAAACAAAAATCCAAAATCGAATTTACTTACATGAACATTGCAGCACTCCTGCCTTGTTCATGTCATGTTGATTTATATTACTAGTAGTATATTTTAGGGAAATATGACCAGCTAAATTAGTTAGGAAACATCTTGGGTGGTTAGGAGCAAAAATAATAACTGAGCATGCAAGATTTACAGAAACCTTTGCAGACCTTTGAAGAGTTGACAAATTATGAACCAGCTTCATTATGCTGACATTTCTACATCTAATTTTATTTCCTTCATGCTTTTTGTGCTAGAAGATCATACTTAAAGCTTCTAGTTTAGGCCACGCCCGCTTTGAGATAAAGATAGGGATGCACATACAAATTGAGGAACTGTGAATCTTTTGTATGTGATGTACCACAACTCAGCCATAAGTGGTTAGAGCTGGGATACACACCGATAAAAAGCAATTACACACCGAATTTTGGGTCATCGGAAAATATAAACACTGCCTGTGTGTGTGTTTAAATGAGAACACGGAGGCAGACAATTGAATAGGACCAGAAGGCCCCGTGAAGTGTTTCTTATTCGCTATGCCCTGTCGTCCTTGAAAACACACAGTGCTAACAGCACTTTGGCAAGCAGATGCTTGCACACTGAGCAACCCCCTCTGTGTGTGTATATGGTGCGTGTACACGGACACCTGTACGTACCCACTGCAAATGAGCCGAGAAATGGAAAGCTGTCCTGCAGAACCTTTTCCACACCCCCCTTTCAACCTTCCTCCCCCTCGGCTCCCTGCTGCCTCGACTCCCACAGTTGTACATACCAATGCATTAAACCTTTTTTTTTTTTTGGTGCTCATTTAATATGCATGTAACAAAAGTAATGGTACTATATATTTACAGGATCTCTACAAAGTCATAAAACAATGGGAATAAGGTGAGAAAGTATTTAAATTTTGTAAATGTTAAGAAAAATCTGCACAAAAACATGATACAGTGATTAAAGGTGCAGTCTCGAGCCTGGACAGGAGCACGTACTGTCTGACTGCAGCAGTCAGTATGTTTGAGTAACACGATCTGTATCTTGCTCAGGCATGAATCAGCATACCATGTTCAAGTCTACCTGAAAAGATGATCTTGGACACGGCTCAAATCAAATACGAAAGTCAATCATACCTGAGCATGGACCGAACATCATGAACTGTTGCTTAGTATGCAACATCATCCGCACCACCTGTCTTCTCCAGAGCCAGTCTTGTTTTCTGACCTGCACACCTTCTTCTTATTTGTCTTTTGGCTATCCCTTTTCTGGGGTTGCCACATCGAATCATCTGTCTCCATCTAACTCTATCCTCTGCATCCTCTTCTCTCATCCCAACTAACTTTGTTTCCTCTCTCACTGCATCCATAAATCTCCTCTTTGGTCTTCCTTTAGACCTCCTGCCTGGCAGTTCCAACCTTAGCATCCTTCTACCAATATGCTCACAGCCTCTCTTCTGAACATGTCCAAACCACCTCAATCTGGCCTCTCTCACTTTATCTCAAATCTGGCCTGCACACCTATAGCTGACAGTAGGAAGGCATGCAACGGCGTCTTTATTGAAATATTAATAATAATAGGGATAGCATGGGGAGCATTGGTTTCTCAGTGGCAGTGGTGGTTCTACATTGAATTACTCCCCGGGCGAGACTCCCTCTCAGAGTGTAAAACCTCATCTGGTGTAAAATCTCTGTTCGACGGCAGCAGCCAAAAGACTAACAACGACTTTAGGTATAGCATGAATGAACTTCTTTGTAATTTTCTTCGCTTAGTGGTTATTGGTGGCTTGCAAATCAGCTCGGGGAATACCGCTACACAACATGTTGCATTGGAGAGTGTAGATACACAAGTTTACGTCATTATGGACAATAATGTAAAATTCTGGCCAGTGGGACACGATATGAATTAATCATCCCTAGTGTGATAGAAGCATGAGAATAAGCTTAGAACACCTAAGGGTGAACACTTTCAAAATCAAATTTTATATATATATATATATATATATATATATATATATATATATAAACAAAAGTCAATAAAAAAATATAATAAATTGTTGTAAAAAATCCAATAAATTAAATATATGTAATGTAGGTTTACTGTAGGTTTCTGATGTTTGGGTCACTTTGTATACCTGTTTAATACTTCATGTACAGTATTCCTATCTGTTTTTGTTTGGTGCTCTAAAGTATCTACATTAGATCCGTATTTGAATTTAAAATTAAAGTGTCTATGGACTGAAGCAGCTTAACCTCGTTTTGTTTCCGTTGTTTCAGACGCAGGTGCAGGTCAACACCTGCTTTTATTCGACTAGTCAGGCAGTACACAAATGTAACTCTGAATTACAGTCAGAACGAAGGCATGGGTCTGACAATCAACAAACAGCATTACCTATACAGTAGGTCGAGACAAGAGCAAGACAGGGAAACCAGAAGCAGAATCAAAACCATGTAAACACTCAGGAATCAGGGTCTTTGGAAGTAAAACACGCGGAGCATATACAGCGTTTTATATTGTGAGTGTGATGTGAGAGCACTTTTATGCAGTGAGTGAGTGAGGATGCATGCATGTGATTAGGGTCAGGTGTGCACAATCAGCAGCTGTGTGACGTGGATGTGAGTGTGTCTGTGATTGCGGACTGTAAATGTTCAAGACGGTCACATTTGTAGGCCGTGCGTTACCCTGGGAAGTGGTGTTGAACGCCGCTGTCTACTGTATATGACAATCCGGGTTGATGCAAAGCCAAAGCAAGAAATGTATGCATGGTCAGGATTTTGGCTGCTTCTCAACCTCATATTATTTGAGAGATGTGTGCAGGTCAGATTATAATCCTACACACAGGGTTATTTATGTTTGTTCTGACCAAAAACATCATCTAATGGATTTAGCAGGTTCTGTTTCCTAAAATCTGAATAGTTTTCAGTAGGCTTAGTCACTGAGACCCTGACCATTCTGTCTGGGTGACTTCTGTTTTCTGTTTAGTCCAGATGCCCCGTGATAAGCTTACCGAGAAACAAATACACATATTATTCATAATTGTATTTGCTAAGATCATGTTTTCATGCATGTTATCAGGGTTTTAATGGAACAATAGCTTTAACGGTGTCTGGGCATTGGTGGTTCAGTGTAAGAATCCTCATCTGCCAAGTGGGAGCCAGGATTCCATTTCTGGCCAATTTCACACCCAGTCACTGGGGTTCCACAAGTTCCACAAAGGCACTTATAGTTCTGATCTCAAGCCCAGGTAAAACGGTTGTGTTGCGTCAAGAAGGGCGTCTGGTGTAAAACCAGTGCCAAATTAAATATGTGGAAAAAAATAAATAAAAATCTGTTGTTTCAGTCCTGCTGAAAACTTTCAAAATAACAACATACTTAGATGTGTGTCTGCTTTCTCAGTTTACACAGTTTTTGTTTTTCGACCGCACACGGCATATATGCTACAAACTACAGTACTATGCTGCATGTACTATAAAATGTTTGTTTAAGTTTGAATTTCTCATTGTTCAAAACCAATAATGATTGATCATGTAGAACAACATATCAACTGATGTTCTCACTCTCACTTTATCCTGTATTCAGGGTCGCGAGGGGGCTGGAGCCTTTCCCAGGAGACAACTCTATTGCAGGGTACACACACATACACTCACTCACACACTTAAGCAGGGCACACGCTACAGGCAATTTAGGAATGACAATTAGCGTAATCTGCATATTATTGGACTGTTGGAGGAAAGCACGGGCAGAACATGCAAACTCCGTACACACAGAGACAGGAATCGAGCCTGGCCGAGAATCGAACCCAGATCCCGGAGGGGCAAGGCGACAGTGCTAACCACTAGTTAGCCATTGCTACAATGATGGCGTAGCGGTTAGCACTGGTGTTCAAGTCTCCAGGGCAATTACTCTTCCCCTTCCTTACAGTTTTCTTTTGTGGCCTCGTGCATCCAGGGTTTAGGGTTCGATTCTCACATTGAGTTGGAGTTTAAACCTGGGACCTTTCTACCAATAGGCCAGTGCCTTAACCCTGATGCCACACTCTTTCTACTTTCCACACTCTAAACTTTATAGTATGAATCAGGTGATACCAAAGAGAATCAAGTCCCATTTAGGATTCATCAGTTTCTAAAGCAACCCTGATTATCCGATTAGACACCTGCTAAGACGCAAACCATGTCTGTCACTAAAGCTCCACCATAACACATGAGCACATGATGCTTTGATTAACTCTGAGACGTTGCACTGGATCAATGCCCGCATATCGAGAGGTTCTTTTTCTGGTGTCATCCAGAGTCAGTTTTCTCCATCTGTCGGCTCTTCTTCGCCTCTCGTTGCAGCTGTTTTATTTAGAGAAAGCGCAACCCGGCTGTCACACACGCCTCTGTGTTGCTTTACTGCCTTTTGCGTTTACAAGCTGAGAGGATTCAAGCAGTAGACAGCCATCATTAATTAAATCTATCTGAGGGCAAATCGAGCCAGAGGTTCTGCCTGAACTGTCGTCAACTCCGGCTTATCTTTCCGCGAGCTGACGTTCTATCTGTCATTACTTGACAAGATTTAACTTCCAGAAATGCCGTAAACAGCAGAACAGCTGGCTGACCTGAAAACACGACGCTTAGCTGAGAGCAAGCCATTTCTCTTTTCTTATATGATCAGTAGATTGCCTCTATTTGCCCAAGGCCACATTCTTGATTTGATATGGATGAAGTCTTTTTTTTTTTTTTTTTTTTTAATGCACTGACTAAGCAAGCCGTGTCCTTCATTAAATAAATTCTTAACGTAAAGGTTTGGATTATTGCAGATGGTTGCACTTTTGCTCTGATCATTACCGCATTTGCCCCTGGAGTAATTAAGCATTGCTTATTTGTCTGTCGAGTTACAGCGGCTGTGTTCTGCAGAACTCTAGGGAGGCCTAAGAGAAGGTAGTACCCTGTGATTAGCATTAGCTCTCACCTTCAGCATCACCCTCATCATCTCATTCTGTTCACTTATTAGCATTCTGCTGGCACAGAGATCCCGGCGCTCATCTGGGTTTTCTTTTACATTCTGTTCAACTAGGACCTGTTTATACCTGAATGAACTACAGCATTCGCTTTTAGGATGATGAGTGAAGGTCGGTGCATGGTTTCAGTAACATTACACATGTTATCCTTACTGGATTTGGAGGAAGCGTGTGTTTATGAGAGCGCTGAAAGACTTGTGCAGTAGAAACATGTTTGGAATTGTCTGTTTACATTGAGAGATTTTTGTGTCAATCTGAAAGAATTTCATTTGAACCGCAGTTCCTTGACGAAGTGTTTACATATAACATAAACTCGCACAATGTTAAAAAATCTCTTCTTACATGCAATGCATGTTACATGTAATCTAACCCAATTATATATGCATGTGATGATTAATGCCAATGGTATTCTAATAAGGAGAAGCTGGTGAGTCCTATCAGAGGAAACGTGTAGGTAAAGTATGCATATGGCCAAAATACAGTACTGGTGCTGATTTTATTTTATTTTTGTATGTTATACTGTAGATATAATACAGAAAATGTGTGTGCCAAAAAAGCTACTTGGACAGAACCCAGCCTTACTTCCCTAAAAATTTTAAGTTGCTAACTTCAACCATTTTGAAAAGATGAAATCATGTTTATCATTTGTCTCGCTTTAAACAACAATATTTTTTACTGATATATTTATTGTTATATTCTTTTATTGGGTATTAATACTTAAATCGATGTAAGCTTTTAGAAGCATATAACCTGTTAAAGATAATTGCTTAAATAGTTTTTGGTAAAAGCTTAAAAAGCAAAAAACCTGTAGCCGTAACTGTGTCGAGAATAATACACTTTTTCTGGTTTATGTTTTTTCATGGGAAATACATTTCATCAATTAATATCACTGAAAGATTTGAATGACAGAAAGTTACAGACACTACATAAAAGGGCATAAAATTCTGCATTTCTTTTTATCTAATAAAATGTATATGCATATTTACAAAAAATTAAGTATAGGTCGGGAGATAAAATCATTAAGTATTATGAAAAATGGTGTTACATGATCCTATCTGAAAATTCATATTTTTCACCTAGGTAAAACACTTTAAACATCAATACCATGTTTTGGCAAATAAAATATTTCCTTGTGTGTGTGTGTGTGTGTTTTTTTTGTTGTTGTTGTTGTTTGTTTTATTTAGTTAAGTCATAAAGAACACTTTCTCATAAAGTCCTGAGTGTCTAATAAGTTAATGTTCTTCTGTTACTACTGCTACTATTATTCTTATACTGATTATTGTTGTGACTACTACTCCTACAATTATTGTCCTATTATAAAAATGAATAGTGTTATTACAGCTTTTGATGCAGAGGGCCAAAAAAATATATATAAAAATTGGTTTTCCCAAGACTTTGTTGGTCATTTTTTAAGTGACCCACAAGTCAGAAAATAATAATAATTCTCCAGTGTATTTGGCACTAGCACACCATAAATCTATCTCATTTATATAATTACACTGATCAGCCAACATTAACCCCCCTGTGTAATATTGCGTAATTCCCTTGTGCTGCCAAAACAGCTCAACCCATCAAAGCATGGACTCTACACTAAGTGGTACCTGTGGTATCTTGCACCAAGACATTATCCGCATATCCTTTACGTCCTATAAGTTTTGAGGTTGGATGTCCATGAATTGGATTTGTTATTCAAGCACATCCCACAAATTCTCAATCAGATTAAGATGTGAAGAATTTGAAGGCCAGATCAACATCTTGAACTCTTTGTCCTGTTCCTCAGACAATTACTGAACAATGTTTTGCAGTGTAGCAGGGTGCATTGTCCTGCTGAAAGAAATCACTGATACCAGAGAATATTGTTTTCCTGAAGGGGGGTACTGTACGCCAGGACTGGAGGTTTCCAAGCAGAACATTGTCCAGATCATCAAACTGCTTTTACCAGCTTGCCTTTTCCCCATAGTGCATCCTGGTGCCATTTCTTCCCAGGCACCAGGTGCATGCATCGGCATATGTATGCTATAAAATAAAACATGTTCAATCAGACCAGGCCACCTTCTTCTGTTGCTCCATGGTCCAGGTCTGGTGCTCACATGTCCATTGTAGATTTTTTGTCTGTAGACAGAAGTCTGCATTTATGCTGCCCCATATGCATCGTGCATATGTGTTTTGACACCTTTCTATCATGTCCAGCATGACATTGCTAAGCAATTTGTTTTAAACAGTACAAGGTGGGTGAAAAGTAACTAGGCATTCAAAATTTGTAATAAAGTCCAAATGAAAGCAAATTTTTACATGTACAGTACATTTCAAAGGTGGCGTCAACCAGTTTCCTCAAACAGTCAGGGATGGAATGCACAGTCTCCTAAAGGAAGTCATTTAGAATACTGCTGAGAACCTCCCGAATCCGTGCATCCAACTCCTGCAGTGTGCGAGGCTTTGTCCTGTGCATAGCCCCACAGGAAGAAATCACATGGAGTGAGATCTGGACTTCTTGGAGGCTATTTATGAGGTCCGCCTTGTCCCAGCCAACATCTTGGAAAATGCCAGTCTAATCACGCATGCACAGTAAGAAAAAACAGCCGGTGGTGCTCCAGTGATACTGCAAGGTCTATAGCCATTACATATTGCCTGGTTAATTTTTTACCCACCCTACAGTACAGTATGTAGCTCTTCTGTAGAGCCTAGCCTTTACAGTACTCCTTATGCACATCAGTCATCCTTAAGCACAAATTATACCGCTATTGGTTCACCATTTGTCCTTCCTTGGATAACTTTTGGTAAGTACCCACTAGGGCATAACTGGAATACCCATAACAACCTGGCATTTTGGAGATGCTTTGACCCATGATAATCATCATCCTATTAAAGTTGCTCAAATCCTTGTTTGCTTGCCCATTCTTCCTACGTTCAACACATCAACTTTGACATACCAGATAATCATGTGCTGTTCTAATGAGATAATCAATGTTATTTACTTCAGTAGTTTTATTGTTATGTGTGCTTTGCCATTTAGCCATGGAATTACACTAATGCGTACACTCTCATGCTTACACACACCTCTCCTAAATCTGCAGCTTGGGAGCTTATTTACTTGTGTGTGAGAACTCGCTGCTACCCGCTGCAAAACATATGGCCCCCTGGACAAGTGTTTTCCCAGGGGAAAGAGGATTAAACTGAGCCAGTCGCACATGGATTCCACCAGAATGCCAGTCATACTCTGGGTGCAATCATGAGGTGAGGCAGAGCTACTAATTTAAAAAGAGGGAGGGTGTCTGTCAGCTAAAGCCCTGGTAAAATCGATGTCTGTCAGGAAGATGAAGCTTTGACAGAAACCTGGCGTTTGGCTCAGTGTGCGAGTCAGTGTGTGTCCTTCTCTGGTTGATCTGGGTGGGGGGCCATGATGAGAGTGTATTGGTGTGATCAGTGTGTAGCCGCAGCAGCACTGACGGCTTCCACGGTGAGAGGAAGCCCGGTGGTCTGTGTTTAATGTGGCGGCGTTAATGTTGTCACACTGCTGGCCACACACACCATAGGACCATGTGCTTGTGGAATTTTGTGTGGCAAAGCGTTGCCATATGCTAATTGTAATCAAAGGTCTGTTAACATTCTGTGAAGTTAGAGTGGAGAAAATGGGATTTTTTATCCTGATAGTTGTAAATCGAGACTGAAATGTCATTTCATCATAGTTTGATTTCTTTTTTTTTTTTTTTTTTATCAGAAATGGAGTTTGAAGTAAATTTCGGCTTTTAAATATGAGACAGATATGTACGTTTGAAACAAGAGTAGATGGCGGGTGCCTGATTTATTGGAGCGTCTGTGATAGAAAAAGCTTTAAAAGTCACCTTAACCAAAGTCATAAGAAAGATTGCTTTATTCTTAACCGTGAGTGTATAACAGAGGAAATGGCTTATATTTTCACCGTCTACTTGAATATCAGCATCTGTAAACAGCTCAATGCCAAATATCATGCAGCCACAATGCATTTCATGAGCTTTGGTTACTTTTCACATCTAACATAAAAATAATAATGTGTGTGAGCTATGTGACTTGAAGCGTGGCATGGATGGTGACACTAGAAGGGCTGGTTTCTCAGTATTTCAGAAACTCCTGGGAATTTCACACCCCAGCAAACTCTAGAGTTCCTCAGGAATGGTGCAATAATAAAAAACAGTATGAGCAATATTTCTGTGCGGAAAAATGGCAGAAAATGAATTAATTTGCCTGGAAGGATAGAGTAACTCAAATAATTACTCTTTGCAATGGTGGTGACCAGAAAAGCATCGTAAAATGAGCAGAACAGAACTATGAGGATTCCTGCTCTTGTGGGTTTCTCTTCTTCAAGGTTTGACATATTCAGCATCCTGAGCTACTTTTCTGATCACCATGTTTGTAAAAAGTGCTTATTTGAGTTCCTGTAGACTTCTGTTAGCTCAGACCAGTCTGGTTTTCTCCTCTGATCTCTCTCATCATCCAGGTGCTCCATCTGGCAAATCCTCAGCTCAGAGGGTTTTTTTATTAGTTTGTTTGTTTTCTGTAAAACTCCAGAGAATGTTGAGTTTGAAATCTTCAAAAGGTCAGCAACTTCGGAAAATAAATAAATATATAAAATAAACCTCCAACCAGCCCATCTGATACCATCAAGCATACTGTGGCGAAAGTCGCTAAAATTACATTTCTCCCTAAATCTGATGTCTGAGATGAACAATAACTGAAGCTCTTGACTCTCTGCATTCAAATGAATTGAGTTCAAATGAATTGCTGATTCGATAACATATTTGTACAGCCATCATTGTTTATATTTTGTACAGCTAAGTTTTTAAAATATTTTTTCATATCTTATATTTTATATTTTGTTCTTCTATTTTTTTTTCGGCAGTTAAATTTTTCTATATTTTATACGTATTCTATTCCATAATTTATTTCTTATAGGTAATCTTGATTTTAAGGTCACAAGTGGTCGTATAAGCATTTTACTGCATATCGTACTGTGTACGTGACAAATAAAATTTGCACGGATATGCATCTGTATAGGTGTTCCTAATAAAGTGGACAGCACATGTGTTTCGTGGCCTAATCCTGAAAATGCGTTTAATGTCTCGGAAGAAGACAAATTGAAAGATATCTGTAAAGATTACAACTGTACAGTGCTACAAACACATTGCATACTACCCAGAGTATCAGTTAAAGTGTGAACAAATGTCTAGACAACTTTAAAAAGAAAAAAAAGAAAGAAAGAAAAAAAAATCTATCCAGAATGCTTGCTGGAAAATTATGATTTTTATTTTTTTCTAATATGTATCTTATTTTCTTTTTGCTTTTATTTATTTATTTTTTTTTTTGTAATTTCTGTATATATGCATCTTTCTTAAAATGCTTTATTTTAATAGTCCCCTTTAAAGGTTCCGCCTTTGCCAGGCCACAGTTGTTAATAAGAAACCTGTTCTTAATGTTTCTTGCCTGGTTAAATAAAGGTAAATAAAATAAATAAAAATAAATTGCTATTCATTTTTAGAACTACACAGACACTGAAACGGCACATTCGGATGAGGAGTACGGAGGCCGTTTGTGGTTTAAAAATGCATTATCTGCGCTGTATTTCATATGGAGCCGTAATAGACAGACTTTGTTGGTCCTCTGAGAACTGTATTACTTTTTACTGTCAACGAGCTTTCATATACCCTCTTTAAAAAAAATGTTGAGCTATGAGCCACGAATGCATCGCTGTCATCCCTTCTTCATCAAAAGTAACTCTTCATCCTCGCAGGGCTGCTTTCAGGGGACCAAACTGGTAAAAGATAAATAGAGCAAGATCGGACTTGAAGGAGGAAGTTTTTGCAGAGTGTTGAGGGTGTGGGCAGAAGTTCAATTCAATTCAATTCAATTTTATTTATATAACGCTTTTAACAATTGTCATTGTCTCAAAGCAGCGTCACGAAATGAAAAGAAAAAGTGTGTTTAGATAATAATGAGATTGTGAGATTGTCCCTGATGAGCAAGCCAAGGGCGACCGTGGCAAGGAAAAACTCCCTGAGATGGCAGTAGGAAGAAACCTTGAGAGGAACCGGACTCAACAGGGAACCCATCCTCATTTGGGTGATAATAGATTACAGGAATTATATAACGACATCATGTGTTAAGCTGCTGGAAGTTCAGTATAATAAAAGTTGTCCAAGTTATCATGGAGTACAGTTCAGCACAGGGACGAGTCAGCAGCTGCAGAGGACAGAAGGAGGTCTGGATCACTAGAAACTCTGGAGCAGCATGTGTACAGTACAGTACATCCAAACCATTGCAATATATATTGCAGTAACAATATCACTGCACGTTGCTCTTTTTTTGCAAATCACAAGTCAGGTGTCCTTTTTCTCTCGCATCACAGCTACAGATGACCTGACCTACCCAACATCAGCACAGCTGTCAACAGAAGTTTCCATATAACCGGTGTGCGGGTACTTTTTGACTGACTCACATGGTATCTGAAGCTATCTTCAGGCACCTGAACTGGACATTCAAAGATTAGAGAGGGAGAAAAAATATATATTTTCCAGTCTTTATTTGTTCACTAAAATATGGGACCTTTAAATTTCATTCATCAACCTGTATTATGCTAATACCACTTTCAAACTTAATGTAACTTAATCATGTATATTTCAAAGTTGATGTATATTTCAAAGTTGATGTGTTGAATGCTGGAAAAAATGGGCAAGCAAAGAGATAAAAAAAAAATATTAAATTAAATTATTATTTATTTTTCTCGTCTTTCTCTAGCGATGTCTCCGTGGCTATCGGCAGCTGTTAACGTCACACATGAATAATGAAAAAACAGCAGCAAATGTCTAATGTTTCTTGGAGGACTTTTCATTTTCCAGTATAAACAGGCATTATTTTATTTACTGCTTTCGGAGTGAAACTGAACCCAAAGTGCAACATGTCCTGTCAAGGCTGCTGAGCCAGAGTTTGTGTTTACTTGACTGAATGCATTAAAACCTCACTAGTCTGGACTCCTGGTTCGTACTACAGATGGCGAAATCCTGAGCCAGCGCTAGTCAACGGAGCCATTCGGCTAATTAAAATCGGAGCAGAAGGTATGCACAGGAAGTGTGTGTGTGCGTGTGAGTGTGTGGTTAGATTACCAGCACCATGCCCTGCAGTTACAGAATAAATCTTTGCTAGTATAACAACTAGAATAACAGTGTGAGTTTACTCAAGGAGATGTGAAAATTAGGGCAATATTTCCAGGTGCTATATTGCAAGATATTTTGAGAAAAGAAATTATCAAAAAAAAAAAAAAAAAAACATTTTGCCTGAAAAGCACAGCATTTATAGTTAACTGTTCAGTAAAACTCATTCATTCGCTATACCGCTTATCCTATACAAGGTCGTAGGAGGCCGGAAGCAGAGACCAGGGGACTTGGGGTACTATTCAGGGTATACCCTGGACAATCCATCACAGAGCGCAAACACACACACATATTACGGGCAATTTGGAAAAAGCCTAATTTGCATGATTTTTTACCTGGAGGAAACCCATGGAAAGAACAGGCAATCTCCACACACACACACACACACACACACATACTCAGACCCTAAGGAGCCCCTTGAACCCTCGACCCAGGCGGTACAATGTGCACACAGTGCTGTGTTGTTCAACAAAACACATTTCTGCATAAGATAAAATAAGTCTTTTAATGTTCACAAGAAAACTGTTAATGGTCGAATTGTTGTAATGTTCCTAGTTTATAAGAATTCATATTTTGTGCTTTATCACTCTCATAAACCAGGCTGTATCCCCCCTTCCCCCCCTTAACGCTAAATGAATACTTGATTAAAATGGGTAATTTCAACCCATTTATTATTCGCAGCTCATTTTTTCTAATCAAAAACTAATCGGAATCACGTTTCTGCTTTCGCCCGAACGGCCTTTTGTTAGCGTGTTAGTGTTACTCACACACTTTCAATCGTTTCACCACATAATCATTTTTCCTTTCATAAACTTACAGCACTCACGGATCAAACAGAATTTGCAGTTTGTTAGAGCGCCAAAAAAGATTGATGAAGTTTGATTATGGTGCTTTTGAAGTCAAACAGTCCAGCCTTTCCAGCTTTGGGGGATTATCCCAGCCGTCCACCTTTCATTGTAAGATTTGAGATGCTTTTTGTCTTTTATTTATTTTTTTTCTTCCCGAGAACAGAGCTGCATTATGGGATGGAGGGCGCAAAGTGAAATATGATGATGGTCTGTTGGGGAGCATACCAGGCCAGTTCTGGATGAGTATTCCTTCAGGGCTGCTCTAATATTCTGCCAGTTTGGGTATTTATTAAAAACACTGACACTGTCGAGTTATAAGCATGACGGCTCATATTACCACACTGTGCATGCCGTAGTCTTGTTTCTGAACTTTTGCTCAGGGCATGAAAATATAGATAATAGCCTGCTGGCTGTGGATTTTTCATTTTCAATGGTATGTTCGATGTCAATTTTATTACGATAAAATAGGGTTTTCTTGTCTGCGCTTTAGAGCAGTGCTGAAATATGCTACATGGGTGTCATGTTTCTATGTAATAAATACTAGACGCATATGTCATGAATCTTAGAATAGTTTTTATGCCAAACTGTTTGGCAGAGGCACAATGTCCAGAGGTGAAGTATTTGTCTTAGCGGATGGCGAGACTTACTGTATTACCTTGTGTTTTCTGTGAACTTTAACTTGTTTTTTCCCCCGAAAGCATTTTTTAATGAATATGAAAGCTTATTGACAGATGGACAAAGTGTTTGAAAAAGCAAGGAGATCATGCCAAAAAAAATGAAGTATCTGTCTTTTCTAAAAGTTATGTAAAATAAATTCTACAGCTAGAGTGCGGATAATTTTTGACTAACCCTCATAACTTAGCTGAGTGTGATGTCATCCATGCTTCAGACTCTTCTTTCAATGGTCAGTGTCCGTATGTACGTACACCTTTTAAAGCTCTTAAATTGAAATCATCATCAGACATACATAAAACAATATTAAATTTTATGATTAAGGGCATGGTGGGTGGGGTGGGGGAATAGGAGGCGTGTTGGGATTAATGGGAAGGCGGATTACCTGGTCTTTTGATAGGATTGATTTCAAGGTTACACTGGATAAATGGATCTCGGTATTTACAGCGCTTACTGATTTATAATTTATGAGAGTAGGGGATGGGCTGGATAAGGATGAGGATGGGCTGGATGTATAGGGGAAGTGAATAGAGGAACAGTGGTAGGTGGTACATGTCGTCCGGCCATTAAACCAATTGCAGGAACACCGTCCATATGTGTTGTTTTAGTGTATTCCTTGATGTGCCATCCTGCCATAAAGTGTTTTATTGCTGTTGTCAATAGCACCATAGTAATTTGCTATTATTATTATTATTTTTTTAATCCATGGTTAATGTTCTGAAACATTCATGAAACAATTTGTGCCTGTGTGTGTGTGTGTGTGTGTGTGTGTGTGTGTGTGTGTGTGTGTGTGTGTGTGTGTGTGTGTGTGTTGAGTTTGCACGTGAGATCTCCCCCTGCTTGGTGGGTTACCTCTGGGAACTTGTTCCTCCCACAGTCAAAAGACATGCACATTAGGTTACATGGCATTTCTAAATTGCCCGTAGTGTATGAGTGTATTGTGTCTTGTGCCCCGAGTCAGACGGGATAGGACCCCCTGCGCCCTGTACTGGCTAAGCGGTATAGCGAATGATATGAGATTATAACATCTGCAGACCGTGGATCACTTTTTTTTTAATAAAAAAAAAAAATTCAGGTTTGTATGTAATGCTTGTCTTTTTATTTATATCAGTTTACTATTTTATATCAATAATTTGACTACATTAATAATTTTAATGCACCACAGCCTAAAAGCTGTGAATGATGCTGTTATAAAATAATCTATTAACAAAGCCTGACCAATCAGATTGTAGAGTTCGACATTGCTTGGATAGCTAATAAACATTCACAATTTACAAATAATACATGCACAATCTACACACTTAAAGAACGCAGGATACACAACTGCCGTTCTTTGTATAATATACATATATACTTAAAAGTAAGGATGGCTTTATTTAGGTTTGTCAGTAAATTAAGCAGGTTTAAATACAGTTGCATAAATATGTGTAAATCTGAAGAAAAAAATGATAAATGCCTGTTGCTTATCAGGTATTGATTAGCTGTATGATAAAAACAGACCACTTAAGTTTAGCCCTTTTCCTGCATTAGTATCTCCATCGGCGCTACCAAACTGAAGAATAATTGTCTCAGATCGAACAGCTTCACCTTCACGATCCATCTTTTATTGTAATTCCACTGGCAATGGATTTTAAAGCAGGTACAGAGACACCGCTCTGTCCCCCACCAGCACCACTTGGCAGAGAAAAGGCAAGGAACGAGGCAGTAGCTCGTCTAATCACTCAAGTGTAGGACGTGGCGTGGTGGACCGTTTGATGAATGCCACTTGAAATCTGTAGTGAGAGGGACGAGACAGGCGCTGCGTGCTCGGGAATCTAATGCCTGCTTGGTGTTTTGCCAGGTTGCAAAAGTCAGAACTTTGTATAAGGTGTGAAAACACAGGAAGTGTAACGATATCCTAGTGCATTCAGCTTAGCGTGTTTCATCTGTCATCATGCTTAAAAACCCTTAAAGGTTTTTTCCTTTGTTCTTAATGAGAGTGTGGGAAGCTGCTATTAACGTAACACAACTCAATACCTTCCCCCCTTAGGCGCTTCGCAACACGACCGGCTTTTCCTCCCGCTCAGCCCGAGGGTTCGGAAGGGTTATTTTGCAAGTTATTAAATGGATGAATGAACCTCATTTAGGCTGAGCAAATGCACCGCTCGAGCTCTATTCTCCTAAGAAATTAGTGAACTTTACAAGCAGGGCTGTGCGCATCGATGCAAAGTTTCCACGTGTTCCTCTTTATTGGCAGGTCGCATTGTTTACTCTCCCTAAATCCACCTGTGCGCTCATGTAGAACTCAACCCAGACCCAAAAAAACACAGAAAAACAAGCTCATGGCTTTCCGTTCCCGCTCTCACGCTGCACTTTGCTTTCATTCTTCAGTCACTCGGCTAAAGTTTCACTGCTGTGTCACGTTGCTTTTCCGAGAGTTTGGTAGTCAAAATTCCAAGGCCACGCTAATTGAAACCAGACACGAAAATAAGTCCGGTCTTCATAAATTATGTTAAATTGACTCACCAAAAGAGTTTCATGACTGTCTGGTTCTGTATTTAGCACCACCTAATTAGGGCAAGAGAGTTCCACGATGGTTGATTAAACCGTTTAAAGTGGTGTAATGTAGCAAAGCCAATTCCACTGCCAATATCACCATACAAGCCCCGTGTGTATATATCAATTCAACCCCCTCGCATGGGAAAGTAGTCTCTCCTGATCTCTGGCATGTGGTCAGGACCTATAAATATTTAAGCGATTTTCCTGTGATTTGGACCAGATCCGTGAGGGACCTTCCTGTGAAACATTCACCAATCCGAAGCCTGTTATATTCTTGTCCTCTCTGCGACTCGAGAACTAAAAGTGAGGGTGCATAAGGGTGGCATTCCTCCACCAGCCTCTGTCTCGGCTCCTCCAGTGAGGAGCGGGTTGTGCCTTGGTGAGGTGCTTTTTAGCGTTCCTTGGTCCAAATGGTCAGCTCAAGGTCCGACTAGCACTCTGTTGGAGTTAACATCCTTCTTTAATCACCAGATGACTCACCTTTTTTGACCCGGTGTCCTTCTTCTTGCAGTCTTATCAAAGATAAAGCACTTGCACTTGATTGGGTGCTGAGAGCACATCAAAGGGAACCGTTTCCTCAGTACACACCTCGCCAGCATGGTGCTGAAGCTTGTGCCTTTCACACATTCTCCCAGATTCACTCTTCACATTGATACCATATTGGGTAGCAACATAGCAAGAGAGTACAATAGTCCAATACAGTACAAAGACTGTGACCTTATCTCTTAGATGGTTGCATGGTCCTTTAAAAAAATCCTTTTAAGGTCTCATTGGCGTAAATATCGGTCCACGCCAGCAAAAATGAGTCCAGATAGGGCTTCTTGTGAAATGGAATAAGCATAAACTAACCTCTAATGTCTGGCCTTTATTTGACTTTTAAATCTCCTGAATGAAGAAACACTCAAAATGTTAACATTTTTATTCTTCATTCCAGTATTAAAGCTTTATAATGCTGTGGTCGGGAAGGCGAAGCATGTACGCTCAGATCTAATGTTTGGCCAGTTTTTTAAACGCAATATGCCCTCTGTCTTTTCTCACCCACAATGTATCTGGACATACTGTCAGGATTCATATTGGACTTGTTGGGAACGTTGCACAACGCAGCTAAATGCTGGTTCAGTCAAGAAACCAAGCTCATCATTTCTGTTGTTTTGTTCGGTCATGAAGAATATAAATCTTCTGCTGTGATATTACACAATGTCATCCCATACTGTAGGTTCGATTTATTTATTTATTTGCTCTGATCTGGTTTATATCTGCTAGGAAGAACTCTGCTGCTTTAAAACTCCATGGAAAAATCTTAAGTCCGAGCTTTGGATTTTAACCCAGGACTTTATATATCCCTTTTACCTTTTTAGCCCTCAAGTACTTTAAAAGTAGGAAAGCAAGACCAAGACTACTGCAGAGGAGAAGATCATTTAGAGTTACAGCTCCAGAAATCACAGCATAACAAAAATCATATTTTGGATGCCTTCAGAATCAGGGAAAAATCAGGAAATCCATGGAATTAGAAGGTCTGTCCAAACTTTTGACTGGTATGGTCACTTCCTAAACTCTTCTGTGTGTTGTATTCATGCTCTTTACAGTATCTATCTACATGGGTTTCCTCCATGTTCTTCTTTTTCATTTTTTGAAACATGCCAGAAGGTGCCTTGCTTTTGGTAAATCGCCCGTGTGTGTAAGGTTTGTCATGCATGGTGTATTCACATCTTGTGTGCAGGATTCCTGGGATTAGATCCAGACCTGATCACCTTGACAAGGATAATGCTGACTGATAATAATAATAATAATAATAATAATAATAATAATAAAACAATTAAAAAAATTATATTCATGTCATTCAAAGATGTCCTGGACTTATGACCAAAGTACAGGTCAGTTTTTCTTAATGCATTTATTCTCATACTAGAATTTCCTTAATGAGAATTGTCCTGAGGTGAAATGTCACAGTCTTATCTTTCCTTAAGGTTCCTACTCACAGAATTACTTATTAGTAAAAAAAAAAAAAAAAAGATCTACTTTAATGAGACCTGCTTACCCCTTTTTTAGGTTCTTGTGGAGATGTAATGTGATGTAAATTGTTTGTGTGTTACCAACCACATTTCCTGTCATTGTGATTTCTTTCCCTTATGACCTTAACAGGATGCTTCCTTCACACACAATAGCTTCAGGGTGACCTCGTAGGTACTGTAGGCCACATTTATCACCAGAGAGCACTGGACAAGCAATCTACTGCAGAGAGGTCGTCCAAAATGTCAAGGGTCAGCATTGTAAAATAAAGATTTATTAGGCTTCATAAATTCTGTTTTATAAAACGAAATAAAATATAGTTAGAGGTAGAGAAATATTTCTGAAAGGTGAGCATCTATACATTTCTTTGGTTATTTTTTTATAGACATTTTTATATCCTTTATGGGAACTGGGTCACGGTGCTATTAAGACGCCTTTTTTTTTTTCTTTTTTCTTTTTCGGGCTGCTAAAAGAATATCCGTCCTGTTCTGTTTCAGTAATAAGTGTATGTATCAAATGTGATTCAGATAAAATGCTGGAAATCTTGAGGGAAAGCCTGTGGAAAGTGAAAAAATGCATAACTCATGTCCTGTAAGAATGACAACAGATGTATCTAGTAGACTTGAGATCTTTCAATCTTCCAACTTGTGTCTCACACACGATCGGATATCTGGCGTTCCTTCAGCAGCTTATTGTTTCATGATGTATGGCTTGTATTAGAGTGATGAAAATATGGATGTTTGTGGAAAGAGCAGATTTCCATTAAAGGCCAGCTGACAGGTACTACATTTCCCCTCTGTCCTCACTCATGCCTCCATCCTGACTTCATCTGCGTCTGATCCGTGCTGAGCTGTTCTGCGCCTTCAGGGTGCAGCTGTGCACATAACTAAAAGGACGTGCAGGTCGTATTTCATTTTTAAAAGCGGAGCGCTTAAGGGTGACACCATAGCTCCTTTTGAAAAGATGATTAAGTTGGAGAGAATCTCGGTTATGGGCTGTTGGTTGCATGTGGACTCTGAAAGGCCCCTGTTGGACGACTTCAGCACCTGACTTCAGCCATGTGACGCAAGCCTGAGATTAACACTTGTATTTTATACTTTCATACATGAGATTTCTCATTCCTCTGCTTTACTCAGTGAATACAAAACACCCACATACACCTGTCACACCTGTCCACTGATTAAACTCACATCTCAGAGTTATGTAGCTTTGGACAATTAAGCTTTAGCAGGAAATTCCTTCTTCGCTTCATTGGCAACAAAAGGAAAGTGAAGAAACCAAACTATATGATTTAGTCTGATTATAAGCAATTTTTGATGCATACAGGTGACACCTGGAAAGTTTCTCTGCTAAAGGAGCCAAATGTGTCCGGACCAAATGTGAATATAATTTGCTTACCTTTTTCCTTGAATTTATCCAGAGTTTTACAGAACTTTGTTCTGGTGAGCCAGTAGTATACAAGGTAAAATATGCTGTTTAGTATTGATGGGATGATTATTAATTATAGTTGATATATAGTATACTCTTCTGCTCTCCCCTCTCCTGTTCCCCCCTTCCCCTCTCTCTCTTTCCCTCTCTCTGTCGAGCTACACATGTCGTTCCTGAGCTGCCAGTGATCCAGACTCCCTCTGCCATCTGGACCTGTCTGACTCATCCTGGTGCCCCGCTTCTGGTTGGAGATCTTGTCGCATGGATGCCCCGTGTGTCTCTTTGGGATGCGTCTGGTGTCTGGGGACGGTTTCACTCTACCATGATGATGGTTCTGGCCTCGACTGATGTTGACAGCTGTTTTTCCTAGGACTTGACTTGGCTGCGGTCACTCGATAGTTCAGGAGTGGAAGTTCCTACAAGTCTTTCTGAGCCTCCAATAACCACCTGGACTCCATATTAACATCAATTAACATCAACTGTTATGCTGAATCGCCTGCCACCTAAAACACAGTATGAATGCAGATCAATTTCTGCTTTCTGTTTCACCCAACTGAGGATGGGTTCCCTGTTGAGTCTGGTTCCTCTCAAGGTTATTACCTATTACCATCTCAGGGAGTTTTTCCTTGACACTGTCGCCCTCGGCTTGCTCACCAGGGATTATATGACCATTTTGATTTATACACATTCACATTCCATACAAACTTAAATAATTCTTTTGATTGTGTAAAGCTGCTTTGCGACAATGACAATTGTTGAAAGCATTATACAAATAATATTGAATTTAATTGAACTTGAGGCGGGGTACCAATGAACTTAGGGGGCACCCTGGACAGGGTGCCAATTCATCTCAATTCATTCAATACAATATGGCCAATTTGGGGAATGCCAATTAGCCTAACCTGCATGTCTTTGAACCTGCTGGATCATATTAAAATTGTATTGTATTGGTTCGTGAAAAGTGGCACAGCGGCTTAGTGGTTAGCACTGTTGGCTTATACCTCCAGGATCACCATTCGATTCCCGCCTCGGGTCTGTGTGCATCCCCATGCTTGGTCAGTATTATCCGCAAACTCTGATTTCTTCCCACAGTTTACATTGCCAAATTGCCTGTAGTGTGTGTTTGCGTGTGTGTGCCCTGCAATGAATTGGCACCATGTCCAGGTTGTACCCTGTCTCATGCCCCAAATTTCCTGGGATAGGCTCCAGGCCCCTGCTTGCTACTATGTACAGTATAATCGGTATAGAAGATGAATGAATTGTAAATACATATAGTACATATCATACGAAAAAATTGTATAGAGAAGAAAATGTTTGTTAGCCTAAATCTGTCCTAGCCACTAATTCTGAGACTTGCTCATTGACATAGTGATTAGAATAACTCGCACCATATTTCAGTGTTTATTTATGCTTTTCTATTAATGCTTTCTAACATTTGGACAAATTGATATTTATAAAAAAAATGACAACAAAAATTAATATTTAAAAAAACCGAATGCTGGACTCTTAATCAAATGGACACAGCGCTTGTTGCAGGACGGACTTGAAACATCAGCTTTCTATTGGGTGTGTAGCCGCGTTCTGCTCTGAAACAATGATGTCACTGTTATGGCAGACAGACCTCA
Organism: Clarias gariepinus; assembly: GCF_024256425.1. Classification (NCBI taxonomy): domain Eukaryota; kingdom Metazoa; phylum Chordata; class Actinopteri; order Siluriformes; family Clariidae; genus Clarias; species Clarias gariepinus. Next base: position 22,642,729 of record NC_071116.1, on the reverse strand, counting down.
TAGAACACACCGGATGGTTTTTGCCTTTGGCCTGAAATTACTGAGGAGAAGAGAGCATTTTTATGACACTGTTAAAATGTGTGAGACAGCTTGTATGTTTTTGTTGACTCAGTGCAAGGAAGGAACACTTGTATCTAATTAGCGTCCGCTATCCGTTCAGAGCATGATGTTTTCAATAGACCGAGGCGGACATCGCTTCTCTTTATAGACCTGGAACTTTGGCTTTGTTGCCAGATATGTGCATGTCTTTTAGAGAAGAAATGGAAAATGAGTGGTTTTTGTGCGCATAATTGTTGTCATTACTGTAAAATGAAGCATAAAGTTCAAGGATTCAACAAACTGAACAATCGTTTCCATATTCGAGTGATTAATGGAAACAAGATTGAATTTCTGGAGCCAGCCTTACACGCAGCATCTTAAACAGAAATGCACGCCCGTATCTTTAAATATCTTTATACTCTAAAGCCCTGCACAAGATTACAGATTATATAACGAACAACAGGGAAGGAAGCACAAGAACATTTCCGGAAATTACTTTATTAAAACAATGATTATGACCTGGTTACTGAATGTAATTTAGGTTAGCTTAATGAGAAAGCAGGTTCTATTTCTCTCTTGGGTTCCTCAATCTTTCCTCATCTGCGCTGGGAGGACCAAAGCCGCTCAGATGCTAATATCAGTAATTAGCAACCCCCGAAGAGAGGATTTGTACATCTATAGGCCTTGGTATATGAGCAGTGGAAAATGTACACATTTGCTTTTCTAGCCTTCTTAGCGCAAGCTCGGGGGAATCGATCTGAAATATTGCTCCCAGTGTATTACATCGGCATTTTGTTCATCATTCATACTGATCAGCGCTAATGAAATAGGGCTAAGCGAGAGCCGGGGAACGATATATTGCAAAGTGTGTGCCAGAAATTGATGTTTCTTGGGCAAAGCATGAGAACAAGCCCCTTACAATAAGACATAAAACATGTATCTGATAGAGGTCAGCACTGAGCCGGCTATTATTTGGCCGTTTTTTTTTTAAATGTTTTTTTTTACATGAAGCACTTTACCACTATTCAGCTAGAAACGTGTGCTCGTCTTTGCTTTTGGTTTTTAATGGGCTGTGGCTTTTTTATCGGTTTTGGTTCTTATTGATCTTTCTAGCTTCAGTTTTTTTTTTTAGATATCTGGACTATACTGTAGATACTGTGGTTATATCTTCAGCTCGATCTTTATCCATAAAGCTGTTTGAACATGTATGTCTTTAAACATACATTATGCCAAACATTATTTCCACACATTATGCTAAAAGCTCAATCTCTGTCACAGGCTTGTGATTAATATACTTTTAATGCTAAATTCTGAGCGGTTGGAACAGATGAGAGGGGAAATGAGGTTGCTGCTAAAGTTGTTATGTAAACAACCAATTTTTTTATCTTAACTTTAGGCACGTTTGGGATAAACAAATTTTTTAATTTTAATAAAAAAATTAAATCTACATAATTTAATTTGCACAGTACTGTACAGTTTTCTAATCAGTTCTCTAATCTGGCCTTTCAGTGTTACTGTTTTGTCTTCCTGAGTGTTACAAGCGGGTTGCACTTTGTTGTGAAGCATGTGTATTTAGTTTATTAAGCCATCTCTTTACTGTAGACTACTGTAGTAACACGTCCTGCCCAATCGTGTTCTTATATACTCAATACCAGTCAAAAGTTTGGACACACCTTCTAATTCAGTGGTCTGGCATGGTTGTTTTTCTTTCTACACAGTAAAAAAATGCTGAATGCATCAAAAATATGCAATAATCTCCTTTGACTAGTTGATATTGACATGTGTCCACTACTTATTCTCTGTAAAGCCCCCGTAACGGCTCTTATCTGAGGTGCTGAACAGTTAAACCTACTGCGCCCGACCCTGTGAGGTGCACATGTAGCTCAAGGGCCATACATTAAAAAAGTTTGCACTTTCAAGAGTTGCAAATGCAAATTGAATGCATTTCAAGAGACCGCACTTGCACAAGGCACAACAATATTTATGGAACTGTAAAACCTTTTTATCCAGTACTTATTTGTAGCTCTCTCCAGGAACAATGAGCATTATTAGAACAAGATCTGTAACGATTAGCCGCAGGGGGTAGCATCCTGCACTAGAACAGGAAACTCCTTTCGAATACATTACGCGCTCATATTTTTCAATCAGTGTTAACTCAAAGAATACCAACTTCTTAAGCTTTGTGGTGTATGTAATTTTTATTAGAATCACTATTAAAGATTAAACCTTGAAATACGAACATATGTGAACTATAAATAGTGGCTTCTTCTTCTTCTTTTTTTTTAATCTCCTTATGGGATGTGAACAAGCTTGATGAATATATATAAATTCTTTAAACTACATAAATATTCGTGTTTAGTGATTCTGGTCATCTTTTTTTGGGGGGTGATTTTTATCTATTTTCTTTATGGTGGCATGGTGACGTAGTGGTTAGCACTGTTGCATTGCACCTCCAGGTTCTAGGTTTGTAATGTGAGTGTGTGTATTACAGTATGTGTGTGCCCTGCGATGGATTGGCACCCTGTCCAGGGTAAACCCGGTCTCATGCTCTAAGGTCCTGGAATAGACCCCAAGTCCCCCATGACCCAGTATGTGACGGTTTGTTGGTTACACTAGCATTGTTTTTACTAGTGCATTTACAACAGGGTTTATACAGAGAAAATTATTTTCTAATTCAAAATTCATAAAATGTTCAGGCATATACGATGAGAAATCTAACATATAATAAGCAGAACTCTTAATTCAAAATTAGATTCCAATAAAACGTGATGGCTGTGTTAGCATGAAAGTTAAAGCTTTAAAAGTTGATCTGTTTGAGCAGAGTGTACAGATGAGGTGCTTAGAGAGCTGGACCAACTAAAGGACTAAATCACCTCTGCATCACTCATGATATTGATGCTAAAACGTGTCTCACCCATGTGAAAAAGTGAATTTTCAGATAGGATCATATACCACACTTTTTCATAATACTTAATGATTCCAATCTCCCGAGCCATGCTCAATTTTCATACAATTCAAGCATAATTTTTTTTTACAGGTCATATTCATCTAAAAGCTTACACCAATTTTAGTATCAATACTAATTAAGAAATATGAACGATTTGCATTTTAAATTATTATTGCTTGAAGTGAGACGGTATAATGCTGAAAAATGTCCATTTTTAGAGCACACTCTCCAAAACGGCTGAAGTTAGCAACTTAAACATTTTATGGAGACAGGATCGGACACTTCCATGTTGCATACACTTTAGAAGTAGTTTCCTTGGCACACACATTTTCTGTATTATATATCCACAACATGTAAAGCTGAAATAAAACCATCACCAATACTTTTGATAAATAAAATAAAATAAATAAAATAACATATAACATTATATATAAAAATATATATAATAACAATAAAATATATTTTGGAGAACACATGTCAGTGGAAAAAGTTGTTTGCAAAAAAATCTTGGCCACCATGAAATATCAAATTTTAATAACAAATATTAATAGACATGTCGTGCAAGTCAGGGTGATTTTTTTCTTTCCCTTTCAAGTGACTTTTATGTTATTAATAAGACAAAGGTCTAAAACATAAATAAATCCGGAAACAAAACAAGAACTCGATTTACCAGCTTAAATGGCTTGGATTACTTAAGACAAACATTCCTTGGAGCTCTGTCTGTGCACGACCCAGCGTTCCCCAGCTCCAGCCCCTCGTGAGTACGTTGTTGTGAGCGCAAAGTGGCGGCGGGATGTCCGGCACATCCCAGCGATTTAAAGAATTCCCAGTGGGATCACAATTTATAGCTGGGCTCTTTAAATTATGGGGTTTCAAGCATGCGTTCAATCTGTTTTTTATGAGCTTCAGGTTGTTTAACAAAACTGCAATCAGAGAGCTGGCCCCCTCATGGCGCACAGCTTTTATTTCGAAGCTGTTCGACGTCTCCGGAACTTTTCCAGCACAGAAACAAAAAAACAAGAAGTACTGTAACATCAGCCGCCGACAGTCCACTGCCGCCTAGTCGCTGCACAGATGGTTGGCGTTAACAAAGCTTCCTCCCTGTCAACCTCCTGGGGAACAGATTCTCCTCTGTGCTGAGAAACAAGCGAATTCCCTTCTGATATTTATTGGTGGAAAGAGTCTCTTTTCTCTCCGGCTATAGCGCCAACTGGAAAATGTCTGTCAGTGCTTATGGTGTATATCACCGGCGCTATTTATTACACGGACAAAAATTTACTACAGTGACCCGCTGTCTCATCCTCCCTACGCTATGAGATGGGTTTCATCCTTGGGAAGAAGCGGGAAACGATCTCCACGCAGACTACCCTACAGTAATCTTCGCTGATGGTGATGTCAGCCTGTCCTCTGGAGACTATTTACTCAATTTGTTACCAGCCATCCATAAACATGTCCTAATCTTCGGCCAGTCTAAAAAAACGGCCCAGAAAACTTTGTAAATTGGTTGATTTACAAGGACGTGTATGACAAACTCAAACTGGAGGATTCAATTAAAAATAAAAGAAGAAAAAGAGATGTAGAAAAAGAAGGGGAAAAAAAGTTTCATGAGTGATTAATTTGCTCCCTGTAGTATTTTTAAAGACATAACCTGCAGTGAATCATGTTCAATTTCACAGAGAGCAAACTCAAACCGTTTCATTACTCCTACTATTTTTAAAAAGAGAAACTTATATTTCAGCATGATTTTTATTATTTTTTTTGTGGGGGGTGGTGGAGGTAAGAAGTGAAAAGATTTATGTCCCAGTAAATGTGGCATTTTATGAGGCGACTGCTCCACTCCCCACTGGGATCTGTAGCAACAGCTTAACCCTTGAAATACAGAGTGAATTTAAATGATTTCTACCTTTTCTTGTATTTAAAGCTTTTCATTCTCTATTATTTATGCTCTTACTAATGTTGCTTAGCTTGAACTGGAAATGAAAAGAGCAATTTCTAATAAAGCAGCAAATTTGCATTTATTTGATTTCACAGTTCCCTGGTTTATAAACCCATAGAAACAGAGGGCTGTTTTCAGTTCTGTTTGACTTCATGAATTGAACTGTTTTATGGTCTTCCAAATGATGACTTTATTAATGTTTAAAACACAGTAAGTCCCCAACATATAAACGAGTTTTGTTCTGAGAACTCATTTGTAAGTCCCATTTGTTTGTAAATCCAACAAACATTGTCTAGCTATTAGGATACCATACTAACACAATTAGATATACACAGTATAAATTTGTTTCATGATTTTGTCCTTGTCCTTTAGAATACAATGCCAATGGTTGAACGATTTACGTTAAAAAAATATGCAATGTCTACCATCTTTTCACCTCGCTCCATCATTATTGCTTAGCGCTTTTTAGCAACATCAGTTTTATCACTACTGCTTTTTTTTACTTTTTTTGCTTTGCTCCGGACATCCTGGGATGAGAGAATGTAAGCCAGATATTTTCAATATATATATATATATATATATATATATATATATATATATATATATATATATATATATATATATATATATATATATACACACATATATACATATATATATACACACATATATACATATACAGTATATTAGGGACTTAGTAGATTTGCAAGGACAGTATTTTCCACATGTGATATTCGTGATGTATTTATGACAGCATTAAAGTCTAATTTTAGTTTTTAGTGCTTTTTGCTTTTCTGCGTGTATGACGTATGCTGCTCATATACTTGCATTCCCACATAACTGCTTTTTTGGTCTCAGTGGAGCAATAAAGGAATGTTGCATTTTGAAAATGAAGTGTAATAATGTAATGGAGTACTGCTTGAGGTAAAACATCACTGAAATGTAATTTTATCATATTTTATGATCATTTGATGCACTAGTATGTCAGCCACTAGGGGCCAGAGATGAACTGGATGACTTTGACTATTTCTATGGAAAGTGATCTCTCTTCTACGGTACAGTATACATGATTTATTACCCAAAGTTGTAACGTTCTTCACGTTTTTTCATTTTCATTTTTGTTTATACCACATCACAGGTGAATTCTCAAATCAGAAGCACTATATTAGTTTTCTATAACAGCAGTATGTGCCTCATACTATAAAAAACTATTGTACAGTAGATAAAAAAAGAGGGTATTTAACAAAGAAACAAAAATGCCTGGGAAAGAGGTCACTTTTTAGAAGGGTCAAATGATTGGCCTGCTTCAAGCACAAAATAATAATAATAAAAATAAGAAGGTTTAAAATGACTGGAACTAACCTAAAAACCAACATATTAAAACCTGGAAGGATAGCGCAAAACCTGATGAATGAAATGTGGTCAGAAAAAACTATAGAATAGAGAAATTGCATTTTAAAACATTTACAGTAGCAATCATGTTTAATACTGAAAGTGCGTCAGGGTAAGAAGGGAAGCACATGAAGCGATGCACCCATCCTGCATTGTGCCCACTGTACAAGCCTCTGGAGGCAGTGTTATGAACTGAGGTCGGTTCAGTTGGTCAGGTCTAGGCTCAGCAACACTGTGTGGTAATAAAATGAAGTCAGCTGATGACCTGAATGTACTGAAACTGACCAGGTTATCACATCTATGGTGCTTTTCTTCCCTGACGGCATGGACATGAGCATTAGTATTGATTACGGTACACAATACTAGTACAGTAAGTTTCCTGACATAGGAGAGTTTTACATGACACTCTCTGCTTTTAGTCAACATTTAAACTGAAAATAACCAACCAACCAACCAACCAACCAAACAACCAAACAACCAACCAACCAACTATTTGTGTGCCAACCCATATTACTCATACACATGTTATTTCTTACTGGTGCTTGTGAAATCCCTATACAAGCTGAAATGTGGAGTTTATACAGTATGCTGTACTACTGTATGTCCAGTTCTAAAATCAATCAATTGCATGTTTGTCAAATAAAATTTTAATAGAATTTTAAAGTCTTCAAAAGTTAAAAAGAGATTACAAAACAGTTGCATCATGGGCGTTCTAATGATTGGTATCTGACTGAATATTTTATGGTTATGTCCATTTCATTGCAGCCCAAATCCATGCAACAATTTTGTTATTTATTGTGTGAGGGAATCATATTACACAATTTATGTGTAAGCAGGCTGTTTTTTTATACATCAATATTTGTTATAGACATACAACATAGATGTAGACTACAACATAGAACATAGACTGAACTGACTTCTTATACCAGCATGGTCCTTACAGACAGATAGCCTAGTCAAACTGAAAGGAAATACAAGCATATTGGTGAAAGATACATATGGTACTTAAATTCAGGTTGTCAAAAGTATGTAAGACAGGGGGAAAAAAAATCCCATTAATGGGCAGAAATTCTTTTGACCACAGTGACATCCAACTGATTTCCCAGACCATCACACATACTTATTCAGATGGAAGGGAACATTTGCACTTTTCCCTTAGTGCATTCAGTGACAGTTTGAATTAAAATACCATCAGACATCAAATCCAGTCATCATGTTCAGCGGTGAAACTGGGGTCCTGCAAAATATCACAACAAAATGGAACTGAGTGGGATTTTATTGAACACAAGAAAAAAAAGAAGAAGAAAAAAAAAAACCCTGATTCCTTAGTCTGAAAAGATTGGGATAAGGCTTGGCTGACAGTGTAACATATCAGCGTGTACCCCATGTATTTCAAGTCATGCCTAGACTGCTATATGATTTGTTAGTAGAAAATAGCAAACCTTCACTCAGACGTGACCTGCCTACTTTTCTGAAAAAGGTAATGCTTTTGCATTTGAAAAAAACAAAACATGCAGTATGTTCAGTGAAATCACAGATGGGAATTGTATACACACTGCTTTATTTTTACTGGGAATTTACATTTATTTATTTTTATTCTCACCTTGGGTCTGTGTGCATGAAGTTTGCATGTGCTCCCTGTGCTTGGTGGGTTTCCCTCGGGGTACTCTGGTTTTCTCCCAAAGTCCAAAGACATACAGTACAGATTACGCGTCTCAAATGATCCATAGTGTGTAAATGCACGTGTGAATGATGACAGGAGGTCCTACCACACTCCAAAATGGGAATAAATACAACGGTAATCACCTTTGGCCTCAACGGTTTCTGTTGGACTGCAGAGGTTTCTAGATGAATGGGATGGATGGATAGTTTTACTCTAATGGTGCTCAGATCTTATCTAACAGTATAAAAGTCAACTCATTGTCATTCATATATTCCAATTTTCCCACAGTGTTACATTTAGAGAATGGCACTGTCCATCAAGGCTCATTCTGTGCGACAGTGAACAACCTAAATGATTCATTAGACCTCGGACTTGAGTTTCAGTGAAAAAGGCCTCGTTTCTGAGTTAAGCACCTGCGCTTCACACTCTATTAACCCCCGCCTTTGTCTTTCCTCCAACGACTCACGATAACTGTCTATAAGCGAGAAATCATAGAAGTTGTACTGTTCGTCTGCAATAAAAAGTATCATTACCTCCCAAAGGGAACAAGTCGCAGCCAGTCAAAAAAGAGAAAAAGAAATTGAACCAGATTGGAGGTGCAATTGTTGCTGCTATGCAATCTCGTAATTGGCTCCAATTTGTCCTGTGTGTGTGTGTGTGTGTGTGTGTGTGTGCAGTGCTGACGAATATTTTATGTTTCACTTTCAACTCAAAAAGGATACAAATCATCTCCACCGTACTCCACAATGCCAGAGTAAAAACCGGTGTTTGGATTGTTTTGTACATTTAAAAAAAAAAAAAAAAAAAAAGACTGTGAAATTAGAAGTACATAATTAACATAAGTATTCAGACCTCACACTTAATACACGGTTAAAGCTCCTTTGGTGGCAAAGGTAGCCTCTGATTGTGAATGATGCTCCAAGCTTGGCACACCTTTCTTTTGGAGGTTTCTTCCATGCTTCTTGGCAGAGTAGTTAAAGCTCAATCAGGTTGGATGGGCACAAGCCATTTGTTGGTCTCTCCAGAAAGGTTCTATTGGGTTCAGATCCAGAGCCACTCCAGGGCTTTCCCAGAGTTGTTCTGAAGCCACTTCTGTGTTTTTTTGCGATGGTATGCTTTTGGTCAAAATGTAAACTGTCGCCCCAGCCCGAGATCCTGAGCACTCTAGAGAAGGTTTTTGCTTCATTTTTCTGCAGCCATTAATCCCCTATACAGACTAGTCTTCAGTCCAAATTGCAGAGAAACATCTTTACAGTATGATGCTGCCACCACCGTGTTTGATTGGTGAGATGGGTTGATGTGCAATGCCTGATTGCCTGAATCCAAAGCACTTAATCCTTGTGTCATCTTTGTTCGAGTCCTTCTCGAGCTTTTTGGCAAACTCCCAGCCAGCTGCCATGTGCCTTTTAGTGATGAATGGCTTCTGTCTGACCATGCTACCATGCAGGCCTGACTGGTGGACTGCTGCAGTGATGATTGTCCTTCTCTCCACAAGGGAACTCAGGATCTCATTTATAGTGACCCTTGGGTTCTTGGTTGCCTGTCTGACCCAAACCCTTCGTCCCCAATTACTCAGTTTGGCTGGGCATTCAGCTCTGAAAGGACTGTCGTTTGTTCCAAATCTCTTACATTTGAGAATGATGGAGGCTACCCTGCTCTTGTGCACTTTCAATGCTGCAGAAATTTTCTCGTATCCTTCTTTAGATCTGTGTGGTGACACGATCCTGTCTTGATACGATCTCGACAGTTAATTCTTTCAACCTCATGGCTTTGTTTTCACTCTGACACACACCATCACCTTCGAGACTTTATAATAGAGAATGGTGTGTGCCTTTCCCAATTATGTCCAATGAGTTCAGTTAGGCACAGGCGGACTCCAGTTAAGTTGTAGAAGGACCAAGGCTTCTGGACCACAGATAGGAGTGAGGGATTTGAATCAATTTTAAGATGATTGTGAAACATAATGTGGAAATGTGGAAAACTTATCATCAGATCTATATACATTATTTCTCATCTCTTTGAATATAGACTGCATTTTTATTTTATTTTATATCAAATACTTCCAATTTATGAGCCAGAATTATTTTGAATCAGAGCAAAGATATGAGAAAGATATAAAGATATGGAAAAGGGGATGAGAAAGATTCAGATAATAATTAATGGGCTTTGGAAAAGTCCGTATTATATCGGAGCACGTAATGAGAGACAGTGGGAGGCACTATAGTAAAGGCATATGCTCTGCTTGTCTCAAACTGCATAACTGTTCAGCCTCCGTCCACAGAAATGGAATAATTTGCAGACCATTAATAAATTATTCAATAATCCATTACTCACAAACGGCAATCCAACAACAATAGCAATGAATTCCTAAAAATATTGTGATTTCTTCTATAAATATGTATTGTATCCAAATTATTTTTATGAATATACAATGTGAAAGAAATGCTTTAGCTATCTGCAGGCTAAGATACGGTGGCCATGAAGTGCAAAACAAATTAACAAAACCAAAAACAAAATAACAAAACCCAAAACAAAATAACAAATTTAAAACCAAATTAACAAAACGGAAAACAAAATAACTAATATCTGACTGGCCGAGAAGTGCAATACAAATTAACAAAACGGAAAACAAATTAAAAACCAAATAACAAATCCCAAACTATTTTTTTGGGAGGGGGGGAGTTTTGTTATTTTGTTTTCGGATTTCTTAATTTGGTTTTAAATTTGTTAATTTGTTTTCCGTTTTGTTAATTTGTATTGCACTTCTCGGCCAGTCCGATACAAACCGGAAAAGGTAGGTATAGTTAGCGAATGAAATGCTTACCGCTGATTGGACGAAAAATAAATTGTTTCTTTATTTTTGTTTCTTGTGTGTTCTGCTTCACTTTAAACTATGATGGCTGTGAAGTGCAAAAAAATTAACAAAACTGACTTCAGGGCCATATTTGAAACCACAATAATGTTTGCACATTCATTCACACACAAATCTACCGCTAATACAGCACTTCCTGTATATCTTGAGTGACAGATGTCTCGTCTAATTAGCAGTAAGCATTTAATTCGCTAACTATACCTACCTTTTCAGGTTTGTATCGGACTGGCCGAGAAGTGCAATTTTGTCCGGAAAACAAAATAACTAATATCTGACTGTCCGAGAAGCGCAATACAAATTAACAAAACGGAAAACAAATTAACAAATTCAAAACCAAATTAACAAATCTGTAAAACAAAACAACAAAACCAAAAACAAAACAACAAAACTCCCCCCCAAAAAAATAGTTTTGGGTTTTGTTATTTGGTTTTTAATTTGTATTGCACTTCTGGGCCAGTCCGATATTAGTCATTTTGTTTGCCGTTTTGTTAATTTGGTTTTGAATTTGTTATTTTGTTTTGGGTTTTGTTATTTTGTTTTCCGTTTTGTTAATTTGGTTTTGAATTTGTTATTTTGTTTTGGGTTTTGTTAATTTGTTTTGCACTTTAGGGCCACCGTACCAAGATGATCTCATACATCGATGATGTTATATATTCTATTCATTGGCTGAATTTACTCACATGTTTTCCTACAGTTGTTTTGTAACGGTTATCTGGTACAGGGTCCAGGTTCAATTCTCGGCCAGGCTTGATTTCCCTGTGCAGTGAGTTTGTTCATGTGCATGTTCTCACCGACTACTTGGTAGGTTTCCTCCCACGGTCCAAAGACATGTAGATTGCTTGTAGTGTGTGTGCTCTGCAATGGATTGCCATGCTGTCCATGGTGTCTCCTGGGATAGGCTCCCTGTGACCCTGAATACAGAATAAAGTGGTATAAATGATGAGTGAGTGAGTGAACCTGTCCACTTATGGTAGCTAGCTTTTTTCTGGCGTGGCTTAATTTAAAACGTTAACTAGTTTAAAATTTAGATCCTGTTACTCAACGAGTACATTTACATTTAGGCATTTGGCAGACGCTCTCATCCAGAGAGACTTACATTTTTATCTCATTTTACATCTGAGCAGTTGAGGGTTAAGGGCCTTGCTCAAGGGCCCAACAGTGGCAACTTAGTGGTTGGGTTTGAACCTGGGATCTTTCGAACCGTAGTCCAATGCCTTAACCACTGAGCTACCCCCGGAGTACTAACAACATAACATTACATAAATACATAAGGCTGAAAATGTGTAAATAAATAATAACCTACAGTACTCTCTATACTCTGGAGTCCAAAGGTGTAAAGTATGTATTTTCTTCATACTCATTCATTTTCTCTCTCTCTCTCTCTCTTCCATGTCAACTACAGTGATGTTAGCCAATCGTGATCATCTGTGAGCTCATGTTGAAGAAGGTGGATATAGTACACTATATTTTCCTTTGACACAGCATAAGCAGTTTAAAAAACATGTGCTAGGATGGCTTTTCATATCTTGGACGAAGCCAAGTGTTAGCCCTCCACAGTCCTCCACAGTTGATAGCTGTTGGATAATAGAGGGAGCTGACTGGTGGGTGGGAACTGGCCAGGGCTAATAAGAAAGAAATTTTATTTTTACAATCATCGCAGTTTATGGTTTTTCTTTTTTTTTTTTTTTCAACAATCTGATCTGCAGGTCAGTCTTGTAGCTCATGCTGTAGTTTTTCGATTTTTGACCACTTAATGCTTAAAATAACTCTGTGGAGTCCAATAGGGCAGTCAGCACTCTGCCCCACGGTTGTGAAAAATTCAATACATGAACAAATGAAACCCCTGTCACACTGAGCCACAGTCCCACTACATCCTCCGAAAAATTGGGTGAATGCAGTACAATGAGTGGGAGAATGCAGCTCTTACTCGCTCAACGCAGTGAAGATTGGTAAGGATGTACTGTATTATCGTCTCCCTCGATGTGGAGCTGCCATGCTTTTTTCGGACACTTGTAAGGATGTGCACGAGGAACTTAAATAAGGACAAGAAGGATGTAGTAACGATGGTATCGAATGGTTAACGGCATTACTTCATAACGACATAACACCTCTTAGAGACTTCATTGGTGTACTACAAGCATGGTACAGATGGGAAAGATTGGATGGGCTCCAGACTGAGTTGTAATTGGGATTCTAGTGTCGTTGCTACGGCAATAGAGCTCTCACACGAGTTCATATCCCATTCTTCTGGTGCTTCCCACGTTTATGACACGGATGCAGCAGGTTATCAGTGTGTCTATGTCACATTTAAAGAATTCAGTACAAATACTTCATCGAATTCCTCACATCATAACTTCATGCCGAGAAGCACCGCAAGTGTTCTAGCATTTATACCAACCCACTGGATGCAATAATAGTGTACAGAAGCACAGTAAGTGCCTGATAAGTGCTTGGTAAGGGCCTGGTGCAATCTGATTGGACACAGTAATAACTTGTGAGTGACCTGGTGAGTACATGATCGTGTGAGTGATGGGAAATTAGTGAGGACGCATTGAGATCATGACAGGGAGGTGGCTAGGAAAAATAGATGAATTTGATGAAAGCAAAGCTTTTTTTTTTTCTCCCTATTCTCCCTGAATTCTTCTATACGTTTTAGGAAACAGTTTTTTGTCAGAGTGTGGCAGGAGCATTACCTGAAACAGGTTTCTATCTTTCAAATAAAACAAAAACAAACCACTTTTCGGTCGATTTGTGCCTCAAAGGAATGCGAATGAGGAGTTTATGAAGATTAACGATTGATGAATGGTTGATATATATTATGGACGTTACTCTCCCTGCCCTTATGAATTAATCTGTTTATTTTTTAAAAGATTGCCTGAAGTGCATTGTAAGCCACTTGTAAGAGACATTGATCTCAAACCACTGTGATGTAAGCCACAGCAATTTTGAGTCCAGACACACTCTGTTTGCTAAAGAGGTATTTACACAGCACTTTCAGGACCCTCGTTCTAAAGGTTAGTGTAGTGACTCCGTGGACTCTTTTTTATTTATTTATTTATTTATTTTTTATTTAGCAAACCTGCTGGTACACAAGGTGATGAAATCCTCTCTGGGATCATTGAAAAAATTCAATCATGGCTTCCTTAGATAGGGATGAGCTCTTTTGTGCAAATGGTTCTTAGGTCTATAAAGGTATACTGTATCATACTTGTGTATGTTGTTTAAGGGTTCAGGTATAATCCATTTTAGATGCTGTTATGGGAACAGTTTCATGTGGAAAGTCTAGTGAGGACTGTTTCCCTACCACTTCATTTCTCATCCATCATTAGTTCCCATCTATACTTTTAGTTTACTTGCCACTTGTTGACTGACTTGTGCCTTGACGTAACCTAAAGGTTAAAAGCTTTTAGTCTGAAATTAGTCTGAATGACATGAGTTCAAAAATATTACCGCAGACATTATTGCAGGATTATTTTTCAGTGCTGCAAGCAGCAACACTATGTGAAGTCTTTTATTGAAACTAGTTACAAAAAATGTATTTATTTATCTATTATACACTGAATGTCAGGGTATTAATGGCAACAAATTATTTACCCCTAACTGATGCATTGCATAGCTTCTCATTTCTTAAACGACCAACGAAGACATATCATGTGGTTGTGGTAAAGATGTTACTCTCTTTCAAAAGAGTTAATTTATTGTCCTGCATCAAGCAAAGAAAACAACTAAGGAGATAAAGCAGAAACTACTAAGATTGGACGGACTACTAAAAACCTAAAAGGATAGAGGTTAAGGAACAAATGTGGTGGAAAACGTCATGAATCAGTGAGATGGGAGATCACTTAAAAGCTTAGTGAAATCAAATCACAAAGAAAAAACCAACAGCAAAACTCGCAGCTATGTTTAATGATGATAGAAAGACTATTTTTCACATTTTCCACATTTTAGTTGGAAATTATTATAGATTAATATAATAGCAGTGTAGTGGTTACCACTGCTTCCTTGCACCTGAAGGGCCGAGGGTTCGAGTCCCACATCAGGTCTGCGTGTTTGCCGTTTGCATGTTCTTTCCATGCTCTGTGGTTTTCTTCCCATAGTTCTGCAGATTAGGCTAGCTGGCATTTCCAAAGTGTTTAAGTGTTTGTGCCTGTGCTAATCCTGGCCTCCTGTGACCCTGTACAGGAGAAACGATATGGAGAATGAATGAAAGAGTGAAATTAATATAATATAAGCCCACGATTTTCCTTGCAGCTGGAGCTACTGTCAGATCAGCTGTTTATAGAACATTAATCAACAGTTTCTGATCAGTCGTAATCGAGAATTCTGACAAGAGGAATTGCTGCGTACAGGGAGACAAATTTCACTAAGCAAAATGTATTGCATTTTCATAACTGAATATGCAATCTCTGCTGTTTTTGAAATCAGATATTGTAAACGAGGCTTGTTTTGCTTGGTTTTTATTCCCTCTAGCCATCTTTGTGGAGATTATGTATATGAAAGGTGCCATTCCTCAGAGATATGTGTGTGGAGCAGGGGGTGGAAATTGTAATGAAGAATGAACGAGGAGGAAGAAGCTACAAATGTGAAAAATATGTTGATGAAAATTGCCTCTTGAAAACACATTTTTATTTTGAGGGTGAATGGCCCAGGGTTTTGCATTTGTTGAACTGGTAAAGCCATAACACCGTGCATTCTTCATAAGTGCACATCTCTTCTCCCCACAGCTTCCCCCTTCTAATGGGTTCACCTTGTCCAAACAGTTCAGCGTGCCATTGACATGAAATCCAATGCTGTGTATGCACGCATATTTGTCCCATTTGAGTGGAAAAACTGACAGGACTGGGATGTTTGTCAAATCTAAATTATGTGAATGGGATCTTTTTTCTTTTAGAAAAGGGCTTGATCTGGACTTGTGACGGCCCCCCGTGGATACCGACATCCTCCCCGCTCTGAGATGCTTCCTCTATACTTCTTGCTCCTCCATAGTCTTGGAGGTCATGATAGATGCGATGTCACCACCTGCCAGCAGTTTAAGAGGTATATTACACTCGAGCAGCAACGGGATTTCCTCTGAACTACTCAGCATTCCCTCCACCTTGTCATGTTAGGCTCAGATCAAAGTATGTCAACCCCCTCAGCTGATCCTGCTCTGTTGCTCTTCCCCGGTCTTGTTCTTTAGGGACACTTGCATTCGCTGGTTTTATGAGAGAAAAGGAGGAAAAGAGAAATCCCTGATTCCTGTGTAGAATATTCGGTTTAAGAGTGCTCTTGGGCTCATTGCTCTCTCGAACTCTTTGTGGCCTTTATTGTCTTGTGTGTAAGGCTGAGATGGTTAGGCATTATGTCGCTCCATTACGGAGGAGTACATAGTTACTTACTTGCAATAGCAAGACCTCATAAAAACAACTGTATGTCATAAATGAACATGAAGCCATGGTGTGTGTGAGAAACAATCATATGGAAAACAACTGCATCATGAGGAAGTTATGTTGTATGCCATTTCCCACAAGCTCTTATGAAATATAAAACTAATTTAAAAAAAGGCCCCAAAAAAGAATAACGGCTCTTTCAGGCTAGATGTTGTTAGACAGTAAAGAAAGAAAAGTTGACACACAAAAAACAAAGAAAAAAGAAAAGAAAAATGCTAAGGCACGCAGAAAAAGAAGGCATTTGGCAGTCCCTACTGTATGACTATATAAACCTTTCTAGCTCTGGGCCAAAGAAACAATGGAGTGACAAAGCTCTTTCTAAGCAAATAACATAACGATCAACACTCTTAATTTTGAATTGAAAAAAAAAAATGGTGAAATGAAACAAAACTTCCGTTTCTCTATTGAATTTTCATAAAATAACACGAAAAATTTTGAGCTCTGTAAACATTAGAAAAAGTTATGTGTTTGGCCAAAATTACCACTAACGTAAAAATACATCAAGCCTTTATCCACTCACCATTTCTTCATATTTGGCTTTCAAAAGGCAGACTGTCTTGTATTTTATTATAGTCTGAGGAAGGACTTTTGTAGCTCTCATTTTCGGTCCAGTTCCTGTCCCTGAGCAGTTTCAGATGAATGTATTTTTGTTTGTTAAGTCACAGTGTGACTGATGAACCATTTAAGCGTTGAACCAGTGAGAAACAGGTAGAGATGGTAACAGATGGTCAGGCCGGTGGTTAGTATACTGGTGATGCTGAATACTGAGTGGTTAAAACAGATAAGAGGGGAAATGAGGTTGCTGCTGAGGTTGTTACATAAACAAACTATTTTTTGTATTTTTTTCAAGACAATTCAGACAGCCGGTCAATAGAAAACATTTGTCCCCATTTCTTTAGAAAAATGTAATATAATTTAATATAATATAAAGAAATGAGGGGTGGCTTAATATGTTTAGACTGTACTGTATTGTAGTATTGTTTCTTTGGAAGTTAATACTGTAAATGTTTGTAGTTTAGTAAATATTTTAGAATTTTTAGGAATTTAAATAACACATCATGTAAAAAAAAAAGCAAAGAAAAAAGTATTACCAAAATATTATTATTTTCAAATATATTAAAGTAACCCAGATTTACAGATAAAAACTGTCTGATAAGTACCTTTATACATAAACCCAAATGCATTGTTTTATATTCAGAAGATGACAGGACGATGGTTCATGATTTATGTTTCTGATAGCAGAGTTTACTTCATGACTCAAGATATTTTCTTGAAAAATTTACCTTGAGGATAAAAGCGATGAGTGGTGGATCCATATCTGACATGACTGTAGTCAAGTCTTACTCTATAATATAGCTGCTTTTATTTACAGGACAAGTAAAGGACTCTTCATTCAGAAAGGGAGACTATGATGAAAGAAACACTATTAGGAAACATGATCAGTTTCGATCCACATACTTGGCAGAGCTTAATAGTTGAATAAATCAAGCCAACATGATCTGGTTGGGCAAAAAAAGAGTTGACATTTCACGATGGTAAAATGGCCTGAATCAAGCACAAGCACAGATTTAAATTCCTCAAATTGGATTAAAAATGCACATTCAGACAAAACACAGGATTGGTGCTGATTTTATTTTTTTTATGATATACATTCACTCACTTACTCACTCGCCCTCTATACTGTACCACTTTATCCTGTATATCAGGATCCTGGGGGGCCTGGAGCCTATCGCAGGAGGCTTAGGGCACAAGGCAGGGTAGACTCTGGAATGAGTGAATAAGTGTGTGAGTGTGTGTATGAGTATGTGTGTGTGTGCCCAGCGATGGATTGCCACCCGGTGCCAATCCATCGCTGGGCACACACACACATACACTTACTCACACACTTATTCACACACTACGGGCAATTTGGGAACGCAATTTAGCCTAACCTGCAGGTCTTTGAACTGTGGGAGGAAACCGGAGTACACAGGGGAAACCCCCTAAGCACAGGGAGAACATGCAAACTCCATGCGCACAGAGACAGGAATCGAGCCTGGCCTTGAATCGAACCAGGACCCTGGAGGTGCAAGGCGATAGTGCTAACTACGTTATACATATAATACAGAAAATGTATGTGCCAAAGAAGCTACTTCTGAACTTTACACAACATGGAAGTGACCAATCTTGCTTTCCTAAAAATTTCAAATTGTATATAAGTCATATTGCTTGCTGTTTTGGAGAGATGATTTTATATCTGCCTTAAAATAAGTCAGTTTTCAGCATTATACAGTACTGTCTTGCTCCAAGCAATAATAATAAAAAAATGCAAATTTCTTTATGACTTTTAAAACTAAAATTGACGTAAGTTTCTAGAAGAATATGACCCAAAAAATGTTGTTTAAATGAAAGTATTCCATGCAAAATTTAGGATTTTGTTCCCCAAAAAATCTGTAGTGTTTTTAATATGTCAAATTCATGTTGCGATCCCTTAACTAATTTGCATTTCAGAATAGTAAACTTTTTTTTAGGTTTACTGTATATCCTTTCATGTGAAATCTAAAATGACAAATAAGATCATTGAAAGATTTGAATATAAAAAAGTTACAGATTTTACAAAAAGACTCGCAAATGTGTATTTAGCAAATGTGTTTCCTTTTATCTGATAAAGATATAAGTGTATAAGCATATTTATTTTCAAACATATCAGTTTAAATCCACATACTTAATGGTTGAATAAATCAAGCCAACATGACCTGGTTGGGCAAAAGAATTGCCATGGTAATACCTAAGCAGCATTAAGTATTATAAAAAATGGTGTTATAAGATCCTATCTGAAAATTCACTTTCACCTAGATGAAACAATTTTTAGCACCAGTACCTTGTTTGGTCGTTTATAAAAACCTGGAAGAAACTTCATAAAAGAAATATGGTCCAAAAAAAAGTAAAGTAAATAAAAGTTTAATAGAAATCACAGCTATGTTTGATAGTGTATGTACGTAGGAGCATTTCTACATGCACAATGCAACAAGAATTGATAAAAGAACTCAGTGAACAGCTGGGCTTAAATTGTTATAGGGAACATAAAGATTGGAGTTTGCAGCAATGGAAAAGGTCATGTGGTCTCACGAGTCCAGACTGACCTTATTCCAGAGCAATGTGTGTCAGGGTAAGAAAGGAATCGCATAAAGTGATGGACCCATCATGCATAGTGAAGACAGTACAAGTCTCTGGAGACAGTGTTATGATCTGGGCTTGCTTAAGTTTTTCAGGTTTAGGTTTTGGCAATAAAATTATTTCAGCTGATGACCTGAATTTACTGACTGAGCAGGTTATGACATCAATGTTTTTTTTATTCCCTGATATTAAACATAGTGTCCCATCCATATAGTAATTCTTCATCAACACCATGCTACTGGTATAGGCTCAGATTTGGGTATAATAATATAAAATATAATAATATCCACACAGGCATGCAGAAAAACAAGGCATTTAGTAGTCCTTATGACTCCATGAACCTTCTTTTCATTCTCATAAAAAAATGGAGAAACAAAAACAAAGGATCCGACTTCTCTAAAGAAATTAACACAACTGTTAAAGTTATTTAAAAAAAACTGCTAAATGAATCATCCTTTTCTTTTCATATTCCATTTTCGTAAAATACCACAATTTTTTTGAAAAAAAAACATCAAGCCGGATAGCCTTATTATATTAACATTTTCTTCCTTGCAAAGTACTGCAATTCTTATTTCTTCATATATTGTTTCCTAAGAGCCAGACCTTCTTATATTTTTAATATAGTCTTGAGGAATAAAGTTTTCGGCTCAGGTTTTCAGCATAGTCTCTGTACCTGAGCAGGTTCTGAAATTTTTGTTTGTTTGTTAAGCCACAGTGACTAATAAATCATTCAAGCAAAAAAAAAAAAAAATAAAAAAAAATCGGTATTGGTTCTGACCAGGATATGATGTTTGATGAGACACAATGTCAGTTCTTTGCTCTACCCAGGAGCACAAGACAGACTAATCATATTGAATATAGTGTACCTTAAAAACGATGGCTTCTCTTTTGTGTCTGGTTCCTCAAAAGATTTTTTCCCCCTTTGCATCTCATAAAGCATTTCTAGTCAATATCGCCTCAGGATTTTTGTAAAAACCGCGTTGTGACCATGACAGTACTGTACGAATGAACTGAATTGATTTAATTTGAGCAAAACAGAAAGTAGCACTCAAACAAAAATTATTTGTTATCGCCACTTGATTTTTGGAATGCTTCTTGATGCAGATGTTTCATCAGGAAAAATAATAGCTTTATCGTTGTTCAGTAAATCCCTACGTTTTGTCCATATCATAACCGAGGGGAAAAAAAAGCCTTAATTAACGAGTACCTTAATGAACTTTCTTAATAGTAAGGTAATTAAGTTATTTATTCAAACTCCTTACTTGTGTTTTTAGTAGATATTATGGGTGGGTATGGTGATGAGGCATTTAAAGGTACAGTAGGTCTTACAAATGTGTCTTGAAACATTTGACAAAGATCTAGCTTTTCATTCATTCATTCATTCATTCATTTATATGCACTCAAGAGATACTTCATTAGAAACACCTTACTAGAACTGAATTGCCTTCTTTGCCTTCAGAACACAATTCTTTGTGGCATAGCTTCAACAAGATGCTGGAAACCATTTCTTAGAGATGTTGGTCCATATTGACATGATACTGTATCATCACACAGATGTTGCAGATTTGTTGGCTGCACATCCATAATGCAACTCTCCTGTTCCACCATGTTCCAAAGCTGCTCTATTGGGTTGAGACTTAGTGACTGTGGAGCCCATTTGAGTACAGAAAACCAAAAAAAAAAATTGTTTGACAAAATAGTTTGAGGTCTTTTTACAGTAGCTTTGACATGGCACTTTACCCTGTTGTCATAATGGGATGGGCACTGTCAGAAACAATACTCAGGTAGGCTGTGGCATTTAAACAAAGCTTAATTGTTACTAAAGGGCTGCCGCTTTTATGTTGTTTACACAAAGTTCTGACTCTCCCACTCGAAAGATGAAGCAGAAAATGAGACTCAGAAATTGAGAATATGCAACATTTCACCTATCTTCTGTTGTCCAATGTTGGTGGACCCATGCATATAGTAGTCCTTTCTGCTTTAAGATTTACCTTGTTGTGCATACAAGATGCTCTTTAGCATGGTTTAGTTGTAACAAGAGGTTATTTTAGTTACTCTTTCCTTTCTTTCAGCTTGAACCAGTCTGGCCATTCTCCTCTGACCTCTGGCATCAACAAGGCATTTTCGCCCAGAGAACTACCGCTCACTAGATATTTTCTCTTTTTCAGACCATTCCCTGTAACCCCGAGAGATGTTCGTGTGTACAAAAAAAAAAATCCCAGTAGATTAGCACTTTCAGAAATACACCAATCACACCAATCTGTCTGGCACCAACAAGCCATGCCACGTTCAAAGACACTTAGACCACCTTTCTTCTCCGCTCTGATGCTCGGTTTGAACTTTAGCAGATCATCTCGACTACAGTATCTAAACACAACAGTGCATGCTTTTTTTTTCTTCTTCTTCCCAAAAGAATCAAATTGCATGGAGAAGTAAACATTTAGCATATGCCTTAAAGACCAAATGTAAATTAATAAGGCGGTATGTCATTTTTTTTGCACAGCCCAATTATAATAAGTTAAGTTAAGTTAAGTTAAGCCTTTATTCGTCACACATACATTACTGCACAGTGAAATTCTTTATTCTTCACATATCCCAGCTTCTTGTTAGTAGGCAGGGGTCAGAGCGCAGGGTCAGCCATTTTTACGGCGCCCCTGGAGCAGACAGGGTTAAGGGCCTTGCTCAAGGGCCCAACAGCGGCAACCTGGCGGAGCTGGGGCTCGAACCGCAGATCTTCCGATCCGTAACTCAGAGCCTTAACACACTGAGCTACCACTGCCCCCTAATTTGCCCCCTAATTAGCCCCCTAATTAAGGTTTAGAAGTTGGTATTCATGTTCTGAACAAATCTACATAACTGACTTACTACATAACAAATCATATGACTCATTTTTTGTATCATAATTTATTATTTTTTTTAATGAACTTTAGCTAGGCAGACACTGTGCGACTTTTAACGGTCATGTACAACATGTTAAGTCTAACACTATACCGTATGTTTTAATTGGCTTTTCCATAAGTCCTGTGTATGCAACGTCTTTGCTCACACTGTATGCCCGAGCAACCGTGTGATGTAAATTAGCTCACACTGTATGTTTAAACAGAATCCCTGAAATTTTACTAAAACCTACTGTATGAATGAATGTGTTCCTGAAAATGGTTGAAAAGACACACAGGGATCATTTAATCATTCAAGAGCCAGATCATTGGTCGTTCAATTCATTTATTAATTGTGCGCTGTAAAACTTCTCACGCTGCTCGTTAAACGACATCTGATCAGGCCAAAATTCTACCTGATTTTAACTGGGATAACTGAGTTAGTAATAAAATCCGGCCACATACTTTCATTATCTTCCTGACACAGAGCTATATATATATATATATATATATATCAAACTTCATCTTCCAATGTAATAAATTTTTATGTTGTTTTCACACACACATATAGAAAGAAAGAGAGAGATCTCTAGATATACTGTATTCTACCTTTATGCCTCATTCTTTTTATGTATGCTACCATGTATATGACGTTAAGGAAGGGTGAAATAACATTTTGTTGTGGAAATGAGAAGTCATGGCTGTCCACTGCTGTCAAAGCGTCCAAATAAACACATCCGACTTCAAAGAAGAGGACCAGAGATGGTTAAAAGCCTATGTCGGCATGCCGAAATGGAAACCGAAACACCGCTTTCTTGCTTTCCCTTAGAAAAGCATACCGGTGTTGAAATATTAACAGCAATGTTGACACTGCAGCTCTGATGCTTCGGCTGGTGGTTGGAGATGTGGACGTCTGCGGTGTCATCAACATTCTGATGAGGAAGTCTCACGCTGTTATGAGAAAATAATCAATGATGGCATGGTGTGATACAGCCAGAAATGAAGTAGACTTACCTGATGTTCATTATTTCGCCTTGGAAGCATTTTGTTTAACTTATAACACTTTTTTTTTTTTTTTTTAACAAGTAAGATATAATTCTTAATACATTAACAACTAGTCGTTGTCCGGTTAAGAGTTTGTGTAAATAGTTGAAAGTTTAAAGCTAAAAATAAGCTGATCAGCTATAATGCACTCAGTGATATTATTATTATTATTATTATTATTATTATTATTATTATTATTATTATTATTATTATTATTTCAGGTTGAAGCCCACATACATGTCTGCCTGTCTTTCTGTATAGCAGAACTCTCTTTTTTTTCTTTTTATGAATAAAAAGAAATATTGTTGTACTTTTTTCATCATCAGCAAAATACACCCCCTGTTTGCTAATTAGAGAGTGAACCACAGATGACAAATCAAAAAAAGGAAATCAGATAAAGGTTAGGTTTTGTCTTAAATTGTCTCCAGCTCGTTTAATTTTACTTATCCCAGTAAAAATATCCAGTTTAGCTTTTCTAGTTAATATCTATTGATGCAGGTGTTTTTTTTTTTTACATTGAGCAAGTAGCTTATTAGTAACTTATATCAAAGTAGATTATTAAATACAGCACATAACCATTGTGCACATAACCATTTTGATTTCACTTATGGTGTAGGTTAAACTTCAGGCAGATATCCAAGTACTGCAATACAACTTTTGCACACTGATGTATTTCAGTGTGCAAAAGTTTCAATAAATTCTATCCAGCGGTCGATTTAACACTCGCAGTACGCTGTTAAAACTTGCGGTTTATTATCTGGCACATAACTGCTCATAACTTCCCTCCTACTCGACATTTTGATTTCGTTTATGATGCAAGTTTAACTTTAGATAAATAGCTAAGGACAGGACAAATTTTATAAAATTCTGTCCAGCTAGTTTTTGTGATGCTGTAACCAAATCTGACTGGAGAGACATACAGACATACAGACATACAGACAAGGACTGGAACTGTAGAGACTGTAGACTGGTTTTGGGTTTAATGTATGAAACATAAAAATATAATTGAAAGATCAAGTTCTGACCTATGTACAGACAAAACTTTTCTTTTATCTATAAAGATTTCTAATTTACTTTCCTTTAGGATAAACAATTCGCCTAGAAGCCTAGAATGAGATGGTTGTTACCAACATGAATGAAGGAGTAAAACAGACTTTTAGACTTCAAGCACACTATGGTGATGAGTCTCTTAGTTGCAGTAAAACATTTGAACGGTGCAACAGTTATAAAGGAGCCATATGGCCCAGGTGGCTTAGAGCTGACTGCAGTCATTCCCATAAACATTCAGCAGGTGGAACTCTCACTCTCTCTCTCATTCTCATTACTGCTTAATCCCGTATTCAGGGTCGCGGGGACCTGGAGACTATCCCAGGATACGTAGGGCACGAGGCGGGATACACCCTGGACAGGGTGCCAATCCCTTGCAGGGCACACAAACATACACACACTCATTCACACACTACGGGCAATTTGAGAATACCAATTAACCTCACCTGCATATCTTTAAAATGTGGGAGGAAACCAGAGTACCCAGAGGAAACCCCAGGTGAAACTCCTGATCCTTTAAAATCAATGGTAACTTCACAATCATTCACAGTCCTGACCTCGCTCCACGCCATTTCCACATGTTTGGGCCATTAAA
Source organism: Clarias gariepinus (assembly GCF_024256425.1). Classification (NCBI taxonomy): domain Eukaryota; kingdom Metazoa; phylum Chordata; class Actinopteri; order Siluriformes; family Clariidae; genus Clarias; species Clarias gariepinus. Next base: position 22,617,733 of record NC_071116.1, on the reverse strand, counting down.
GGAGTTCCTGGGAGGCCAGCAGCCCAGACATGAAGGAGGATGTCCAAACATGGCTCTGGCATACTGAGAAAACTTTCTACCTTGACGGTATCCGAACACTAGTAAGACACTGGGATAAGTGCATTAGTTGAATAGGGGATTATATAGACAAATAAAGGTAGTTTTTACTCTTATACAGTAGCTGTGATGTTATTCTCCACAATGAAAAGTCCTGGTTTGGACAGGAAATTAATTATTTTACATAAGATTTTTACATAGCCGAACTTCACGAAATACAAAACTTCATTCATCTATTCGTTTAAAGGCATAAGGGAATATGCACTATTGGCTGCAGACATAACGAAAGCGCCTCATGATGATGTATTTCAGTGGTTCTTTTTGGTTAAGTGGTTGGCTTTGGGTCAAAAGCCCCGGGATAATGCAACTTATTTGACTCTTGCTTTTTAACTTAACTTAAAAAGAAATAAAAAAGGAACTTAACAAAGTGATTTCTCAATTCTAGTGTGGAGCCTAATTAAAAGCACTGGCTCTGTGGGTAGGTCAGGAAGTCTTTCAAACTCCATAATGTGCATAACCTTCTATGGGCCAATTAGCCTGCGCATTCTAAGGTCCTTCCAGCGAGAGGTACGAAAACCACTGTGAGGTTTCTGTGAAGATTCCAGGGTGGCCATTTCTATCAGGGGAGGCTAATCAAGGGTACTGTGGTTAGCTTTGGTTAAGTGCCACACACACAGCTGCACAGCTGCACAGCTGTTTGTATTCAGGCCTAACACAAAGGATGATAATCTAAGAGTTAATGGGAAAAAAAAGCTATAGCATGAATTGAGATTGCTAGACAAGTCTATATGTTGTAACTTATACTTCTTATTAGGAGAAAATAATACAAATTGCAACTTGCTTGTTCATAGATCAATAATTAACAGTTATATCACATTTTTCTATTTCTGTTATCTATTTCTGTTCGCTTGTACTTGATCTAATTCAGCATTAATTTTACAGTGATGGCCAAAATTTGTAAAACAACATACAGCATGTCATGTATTATAGTTCTGCTTGTGTATGAAAAAGGTGATTTCGCTAATTAGTAGTTCTAGCCTCATGCTGAAAAGTTCTTACTCTCACTCACTCATCGTCTATACCGCTTAATCCTGTATTCAAGGTCGTGGGGCGCCTGGAGCCTATCCCAGAAGACTTAGGGCACGCCCATTAACCTAACCTTTGGACTGTGGAGGAAACCCACCAAGCACAAGGAGAACATGTAAACTTCATGCACACAGAGACATGAATCGAACCCAGACCCTTGAGGTGCAAGGCGACAGTGCTAACCACTACACCACTGTGCTGAAGAGTTGTGCTAATTAATTGAAAAAACTAGTAAAAAAAAAACAGCTATGTGACAATAGTGTTCAGCTTCTGGAGCCATGGTCTGTGTCATCTCCAGACCTAATAAAACCCAATAGAGAACAGTTGGACAATGGAGAGGGCAGCAGCAGTTAAGAAACCATCTCCTGTTCATGATCTTCATGAGTCAATCAAGCAGGCGAGTGAACGAGTGACATTAAGGTACTGCAGACATCTTTTGACTTTATGCCCAATCGGACCCAGCAGGTTAAAGACTTCACACTAAATCCTAATTGTTGTATAGCAACTTCATTGCATAATTAAAGCAATCAAAATTCTTATTATCTTGATACTTTTGGCCACCACTGTATATTAAGATCATACTCAGAGACCTGTATGGTGAATTCTTAAACTAAAATTTCAATATGTATCATTGTTGATATGGTAATTATTTTTTCTCCTCTGAGGATTTCTGAAATGGTAAAGTTTCCATGAAAGGGCTTTGCATTTTTTCAATTGTTCTGTAACACGAGAAAATGCATTTTTGTCTTTTTTGATTTCAAGAAGAGGCTGCTTTTAATAAATTAAATTGATTGCATTTTTTTAATCCTCCAACGTATAAGAGGATTAAACACTTCAGGACTTGTTATAAGAAACATATTAAACTCCCAACTGTTAATGGTTCATACTAGACTAGAATCGGCTCCATTACCCAGAACATAGCATGGTCTACAAACATGGCTACAATGGACTCCAACTGCCAACTCACATGCTCAGGTTGATGTGACTACTGATGTACACACTTGAACACCCAGTAGTATACAAGCACCTTGCCTAAACGATCTCCTTACAATGCAAAACATTATGCTGAGCATTGTATAGGTTCCCCTTGTGCAACCTGGCCGGTCAGACCTCTGGGCCCATGCACTCTGCTCTGCGGTGCACTGGCTGTTCTGGTGCCTTTTATTATGAACAGGATTGGCATTTTTCTGTAATTTGTGCTGTGTTGTCTTTTCTGTCGGATTGGACTGGACAACCTATCCTTTGGTGTCCATGGGCATAGATAAGTCTTGGATGCCCATGGTCTTGTCACCAGTTTAATGGTATATAATTGAGAATCAGTTTGCTAATACCTATCATCTGGTATTAAAGCTAAGACACATATACTGTATTCTGCATATATTTTTAGGTTTATTGTTTATTTATTATTAAGAGTTAGAATGAAAGTTTGACAAGATTTAAGATATTTTTACTTGCTAAGATGTCACTTTTCGCAGTGCTGTGTCTGTTTGTTGATTCCTGACTCTGTTCTGCCCTGTTTATGCCTGATTGTAGATTTCCAAACATTTGCCAGTTTAGCAACCCTGATTCTAGCTGTTTTTTTCTTTCTTTTTTATATTATGTCTGTTTTACTAAAATGAACTTTGTCACTTACTCATTCTGCTCATTTTGCTTATCAGGATTGCTGGAGGCCTGGAGCACTAGGCAGGGAACACCCTGGACAGGGTGCCAATCCATTACTGGCCACAAACATGCACACTCACTCACTCACTCACTCACTAAGGGCATTTTTGGATCACCAATTAGCCTAATCTGCATGTCTTTGGACTTTGGGAGGGAATTGGAGTGTGAGGCAGGGTGTGAGGCTACAATGCTATTACTTTGCGGCTGTGCTGCCGCTAAAATTAATTTCTTGTATAATTACGTTTAAAATACACTACTTAATTTTGGCATTATACCCCAATATACCCCATATTTTACTTGAGTGTAAATTTTACCTTTAATTTAAATGCTTTTGATACATTAATCTTTTTTTTTCAGTGTATGCCATCTTCCTTCGATTTTCAATTTTCCATAATGCTGCTTCACACTTAGTAACATTTATTTATATTTCACATGGATATACACTCACCTAAAGGTTTATTAGGAACACCACACTAATGCGGTGTTTGATCCCCTTTCACCTTCAGAACTGCCTTAATTCTACGTGGCATTGATTCAACAAGGTGCTGAAAGCATTCTTTAGAAATGTTGGCCCATATTGATAGGATAGCATCTTGCAGTTGATGGAGATTTGTGGTTGAGATCTGGTGACTGTGGGGGCCATTTTAGTACAGTGAACTCATTGTCATGTTCAAGAAACCAATTTGAAATGATTCGAGCTTTGTGACATGGTGCATTATTCTGCTAGACGTAGCCATCAGAGGATGGGTACATGGTGGTCATAAAGAGATGGACATGGTCAGAAACAATGCTCAGGTAGCCCGTGGCATTTAAACGATGCCCAATTGGCACTAAGGGGCCTGAAGTGTTGTAACGAGAGGTTATTTCAGTCAAAGTTGCTCTTCTTTCAGCTAGAATCAGTCAACCCATTTTCCTCTGTCCTCAGACCGGCCCGTCTGGCACCAACAACCATGCCACGCTCAAAATTGCTTAAATCACCTTTCTTTCCCCTTCTGACATTCAGTTTGGAGTTCAGGAGATTGTCTTGACCAGGACCACACCCCTAAATGCATTGAAGCAACTGCCATGTGATTGGTTGATTAGATAATTGGATTAATGAGAAATTGAACAGGTGTTCCTAATAATCCTTTAGGTGAGTGTACATATGGTACTTAAAAAGAAGATTTTGTTTCAGGACTCATTGGTCATTATTATCAGACAAGCACCTGATAATGAGTAAATTACACTGGGTGGCACAGTGGCTTCGTGGTTAACATTGTAGCCGTGCGCCTCCAGGGTCTGGGTTCGATTCCCCTCTTGGGTCTGTCTGTGTGCATGGCATTTGCATGGTCTCCCTCGGTTTGGTGGGTTTCCTCTGGGTATTTTGTTTTTCTCCCACAGTACAAGAACATGCAGATTAGGTTATTTGACATTTTAAATTGGCATTGCCCATCGTGTGTAAATGAGTGTGTGAGTGTGTGGAATTGAGTGTGCCCTGTGATGGATTGGCACCCATGCCCCAAGTCTCCTGGGCAAGGCTTCAGCTATATATATATATATATATAGTTTCATTTTTATTTCATTTTTGTATTTTTTGTTACATCCATACTGTTAGACCCCCTGCAATTAACTGGCCAAGGAAGAGTACTTCAAACCAATCACACATTTCCACCAAATAGCCTAAAATAGCTTAGTTTTCTTCTCCTCGGAGGCCGTTAGGAATCAGCGACAGCCACTGAAGAGACAGGCCCGTTCCCTTCACGCTCGACAAATTATCCTTAATTTCTCTCCTGTGGCTAATTTACCCCGGTTTTGATGTACCTTTTTATGGCAAATGTATTAAAGGCTGTGGCATGCAGTAATGAGGAACTGCTTCTGTTTAATGTCAGCTGGCTCTTTATTAGAATTTTCTGAAGCACACCATCTCTCCATTTTATCAAAGTCCATTGCTTAAAATTAGGCTTTATGATTATGCCGACACTGTCTATCATCATCTTGTATTGGCAGATTTTCTTTCCTCCCTCAATACAAATAGCGGAAAATGTCCCCATTTCTAATCGCCGAGGCCAATACTGGGGCCGACGGGACCCGATCGGCTTCGCGCGAGACCCCAGTGGCCGGTTTGTTTTTAATGCATTTGGAATAATATATATTTCACTCATATAATTTCCATATGACCCACCTGATCCCAGTTTGAGCTGCATTTCGAATGAGTTTTTAATCTTTAATATGCTTACCGTCCGGAAAGTGGTATTATGCAAACGCTCATGATTTTCATTCCAAACCATAGGAATGAATTATGCTGTAGAATGGAATGGGAACAGAGGAAGAATAGGAATGAGAAAGAGAGAGAGAAGTGTGTGATTTTCTTTTTTTTCTTGAATTCCATCTGAGAAAATGCATTGATTTTGCTGATCGACAGGAAGAGGAGCGGGATGGCAAAATGTTTCGAGCGTTAACACTGGCAATAAAGAGACATATTGTATGATGCAAAATGTACTTTTAACTGATGGCTTGGTTATGCATATAAAATCATATGCAAACAGGTGCAAGCTGATTAAACTGACATCTGCATCTTTTATAAGGAACATATCGTGATTTTTTTTTCAAATAATGTTTACTCCGACTGTTTTTCTACCTTAAGCAATATAGATTACACTTAATGGAAACAGGATCATTTGGCACCTTCAGTGCAATTTACTGCAACCTTAAAGCCACAGCCTATGTGTTCACACAGCTGAAGCTATAATGATATAATTACATGATACTCACCCTGAATAATGAGTGTGGTTATCTAAAGTATTCCTCAGAACAGTGAGGAACTTCCTCCAAAAGGATGTAAAATTGGTTGTGTAATAACTGTTTTCTGTAGTTTCATGTGTCCAATGGTGACAGCATTTACACTTTGAAAAGGATTTTGTTCACACTCATCTAGACCACATGAGTCAAACCCAAAGACTGCTACTGCGTTTTATTACTCAACATTTTCACACTATCTAAACTTAACAATGAGTGATCGTGCTATGCTTGGGCCAGTGCACAGCATGCTAGACTTACATCGTAAAGGGCTGAACCTCTCATTGAAGCCAACACTTTTTCTGCCGTGCGTCTTTCAAATCAAACCCAATAAAATAAAGCTGATTTTACAATATCTTTATTCGCTATATTATATCTGAATGCACGAGGGTGAGTAAAAATGATCCTCACTCCGGTTATATTAAAACTTCTGTTGGTCGCACTGCATTATCAAGGCTCCTGTCTCTCCAGCCACTGCTGTGCAGGTGTGAACACGTTATATTAGTTCATTTGGAACTGTAGTGTGAGGAGCAAATTTGGATGCTTCTGCTGCAACTTTTCTCTTTTCGTACTCTGAGGGTGTACCTGGTGCCGAAACAACTCAATGGAAGTGCATAAGCACTAGCGTTTGGATTTCTGCAACCAATATCTGGACAGATACTCTAAAGAAGGTGTTGTTAGTCATTCGTCTGCTCCCATCAAAGGGTCTCCACAGCGAACCATGCGATCCGCACACAACTTGGCACAGGTTTTAACGCCAGATGTACTTCCTGATGCAACCCTCCTATTCTATCTGTACTTGGGACTGGCACTGCATCCAGTGGCTGGGGTTTCAGTCATTGGGTGGGAATTGAACCCAGGCCTTTTGCAAGGCAGGCGAGAAACCTACCACCAAGCCACCAATGCGCACTCTAAAAATTGTGAAAGTTTTTAAAAAGAGTCATCACTGGCGACCCTGAATACAGGATAAAGCAGTATAGACGATGAGTGAGGTTCAGAGCCTCTATTTTGGACTATTTAAAAATAATTATTCACTGTGAGATTCTTTCCTCTAACCATTTGTAACCTGTAGCACCTGACGACCACACACACAACCCATTGTCTTGCTTGGTAATTAGATTGCCCTCCATTTACTGTACAGAAAAAAAAAAAAAACACTTTGTTTATCCACTCAGTCTCCCACACACTCTGGTCTCACATTAACTTCTACACAGTTTACAGAGCAATACTGTATAAACGCAACGGCTTCTTATAACATGTTACTTGAAACTGCCCAGAGCACCGTACTGCCTTATTCACTGGGAAATCAGTGGGCGCTTATTGTGCAAGGCGAAATCGCTGATGTCTGGACTTTTCCTTACACTAGAAGGCTAACAGCAAGCACTTTAACTAAAGTAGATTATAACATTGCTTAATCAAATATTAGGATTCGTCCAAATGCACACATGAGAAACGAGGGGTGTTATAGTCATATCTGAGCTTAATTGCTTAAAATCCTTCATTATTAGTCTTAAGACAACTAATTATACAACATTCATTACACAGTGTTCAGCATTTCAAAGTGAAATATTCAGACCAATTTATATCAGAGCTCTCTTTTTTCAAGGCATACAGTATATTACAGTCATGCTTTTTAAAGCAGAACACCTTTCTGGAACATTTGATCTCCTTTATTTCAACTCAAATGACTAATTTTATTGTTATTTCAACCATATGCAGCCAGTATACAGGGCAACAAAATAACATTTATTTATAGCAATGGTGCTGCATAAAACAACAGAATTAAATAAAAGTACTCATAACTAAATAAGACGACAGGAATCAAACATTGGACTGCATGTAGAGCACGTGAAAAATGTGCTTAAACAGCAGGAGACAATGTGATAAACTTTCTTTTAGCTTGCTCCCATCAATATGTCGCCACAGGGGAACATTTGACTTGCACACACCTTGGCACAGGTTGTAAACCGGATCCATTTTATCAGGGTTTGGAACTGGCACTGCATCCAGTGGCTGGATAGTATTGGATGTGGCAACCGACTGAGGGTGGGGCTTAAACTCAGAACCTCAGTTTCCCAAATCAACAACCTAAAGACTTAGCCACTTTAGCCACCAATCCCCAGCAAGAAGCAATGCCATAATTACTATAAACAGAACAAGTACAATAAGTCCAGTGAGAGAAAATCCATCCATCTATTCAGGAACATCTGTAGTCCAACTAGGAACCATGGAGGCCAATGGTGACTATTGCATTTCTTCCCATTTTACAACCATGGTAGGACCTCCGGTCAACATTCATGCACACACTACTGGCAATCTGGGAACGCCAATTAGCCTAATCGGCATGTCTTTGTACTGTGGGAGGAAACCGGAGTACCCGGAGGAAACTCCATGTACACAGATCTTCGAGGTGGGAAGGGAGGAAGAGGGAGGAGGAAGAAACTGGTACATACAGTCTGACTTTGAAGGCCTGAATGCTTTGGAGCCTTTTGCCAGTGCACCACTTTTGTGGTCATCCACAATACTTCTGGCTTTGCAGATGCAGCAGTTGGTGTAAATGTCAATGGTGGAAAGTAAGAGAGACCCTGATGTTGTCCTCAGCTGTCCTGAGGCACAATTTAATCAGGCAGTGATACAGCTGCTCAGGATGCTTTCGATAGTCCTTTTGCAAAATGTAAAAAGTAGATCCCTTGTGGAAAGTAGAGGCAATGCCAGTGGTGCGGGCAGCCTTAATCCTGTACACATTGTGTAAATTTATTAGAATTTTTTTAATATATATATTTTTTTACAGTTTTTAAATTGGGCAATGCGCATTTCTGTTTTTTTTTTATACATTGAGTTTATCTCATGTGTTTGTAGGCAAATAAGTTGCCTACAAATGAGCAAAATTGGCACCAAGAATAATTCCTGTTGCCTCTGAACCTGCTAGTTTTTATTTATTTATTTTTTTTGACTATGGCAATGTTGTTTAGCGACTAGGTGAGTTTTTTTTTTTTCGACAAATGACCACTAAGGAATTCAGTTCTTTTTTAAGATCTCCATGTAGGAACTGTTCAGCAGTTTTGTATTCAAAGCTTATAAATGTTTTTAATAAACATTGGTATGCAATATAACTTGTGTTGATGGTTTAAATGTTATGTATTGTACAAAGCAATTACCTTTTTTCCTGCCAAAAATCTCTGCCAAACTCTAGTCCAGTCGAGGATGATAATTTACCAAACACTTATAAACTGAAAATCTTGCAAAATGTGAATAATTTGCACATACTTTTTAAAAGATTTACAAAAAAACAACAACAATTTTTTATTTATTTTTTAATTGTGGTATTATTTTCTGCAAAAATTGTGCACCTCCAGGGTCAAGAAGGGCTCGATTCCCGACTCGGTTCTTGGTGCATGGAGTTTGCATTTTTTTTCCCTGTGCTTTCCTCTGGGTACTCTGGTTTACTCCGACAGTCCAAAAACTTACAGATTAGGTTAATTACCATTCCCAAATTGCCTGTGGTGTGTATGTATGTGTGGGTGTGCCCTGCGATAGATTGCCCAGGGTGTACAGTACCCTACCCCATGCCCTAAGTCTCCTGGGATAGGATCCAGGCCCCTATGACCCTGTGCACACTGGTATCAAAGATGAAGATAAATAATTATAAATCAACTATGAATCAAAAACTAGTAAATTCAAAATTGCACAGTTCTACAAAAAATGTCTTTTGTCTCTGCCCCGTATTTAAGCCACTACAACTCGTCCTTTCTGACTCATTGTCTTGCTAAGGTCTCACACCATGATTATTTGTTCGGCATCCACTTGGGGTGCATCATAAGCCAACACAGTGAACAGCGGTGGACGAACGCACAGCCCCCAATGCTCTTTGTGGAGGTGCTGGATATGTTGTTCCTGGTCCAGAGATATCATAGTCAGGAAGTCTATAGTCCAGTTAGTAATAAAGGTGTTCTGGCCTAAAAGGGTCAGCCTTCCAGCTATGAGGGATGATTTTGTTGAATGCTGAATTAAAGGCTATAAACAACAATCAAGCATACAGTATGTGCCTTTTAGTCTAGATAGTTAAATGCCAGATTGAGGTTGGTGATGAGGATGCTGTCTATTCATCAGTTCAGACACAAACTGCATGGTCTTGATGTGCTTCCTGAAAAGTGTCTCAAAGCACTTGGTGCCAATTAGTGTACAGTAGGTGTGATGGGACGGTAGTTGTTGAGGCAGGAAACAGGACTTCAGTACAGGGATGATAGAAGTGGCCTTGAAAGACATTGAAACAATGGTTCTGCTCAGGAAAATGTTGAAAATGTCAGTGCTGTCAGAAGAACATCTGCTAGCTGGTCTGCACACCATCTGAGCATTCTGCTAGGAATGATGTCTGATTCAACATCCTTTTGTAGGTTGTCTCTGTATAGAGTGTCTTTCACAGGGAAGGTACACTACCTGATCATTGAGAAAATAAATGGTTAAATCTGGAAGCTGTCCAGCACATCTGGAATGAAGGCATAATTGTCACAGGCAGGTGATGTCCTGAAGTTGGCATGAATGGCTTATCCTGTTGCCACGGTCCTGGAAGTGCCTGTGGATTCTTTGGGCATATACAGTACTGTGCAAAAGTCTTAGGCACCATATTATATGCTGTACCAATTTTGTTTTAAATGTTTATCATCTCTGCATAATTATGTACACAATTATTTAGTTTTTCCATCTATAACTTAAAAATTTATAAATAAATAACATTACAGGAGAATATATGCATGGCTGTAAATGAAAAAAAAACAGATATAGTACAAGACAGACCAGTTTTTAGATGGAAACAAAAAAACTTATTGTACGCTCCTGGGATTTGCATAAAAATAGAAAGGAGCAAGTGTGACAAAGTTACCAGAAGAACTCATATTCTCCAGCAATCTCAGTAAAACCTAACAACTGTTTTACTTACTGTATAGTACTGTGCACAAGTCTTGGCCACATACAAAAATATGGAATAAGCAAAGGATGAGTTGAAATCGTTTCTGCATACTGCAAGAAACTTCTATAAAGAGTAATAAAGAGTAATAAAATAAAGTCAATATTTGGAGTAAAAACTAAAAAATAAAGTTTTATACTGAATGATTTTGTACATAATTATACAGACATCTACACTACATGTTCACGTTTACATTCTGGACCATTACACAAAGTCACTTTAATAACCATTGCACAGAGTCACTTTTTCTATGCATACTTGCACAAAATTATAGTTCTATGCATACAATATATTTCTATTTTCATGTTCTATTTTTTCTAGTTAAATTTTTATTTAAATTTTTTATCATATTTCGTCTATTGATATTTATTACTTATAAGTTTTAATTCTCTTTTTAAGGTCACTGGCGGTCGTGTAAGCATTTCACTACATTTCGTACTGTGTATGACTGTGTATGTGACAAATAAAATTTGAATTTGAATTTGAATTTGAATTTGACATGATAAACATATATGACAAATTCGTACAGCATATCGTGCCTAAGACTTTTGCACAGTACTTTATATTATTTTGTATCTTTGATTACATATTTAAAAAATACTTCAATAATTATATTTATATTTATGATATATATAATATTTCTGATCAGCTTATACCTATTCCTTAAGAAGGGGTTCAGTAGGGGTTGTGCCCAGGTGATCCTTTTGGTGCTGTGGGTTGTGAAATGAGGCCCTCATGAGTTAGACTTGTTGTCACATACTGTAGGTGCTCAATTGGGGATGGGATCTGGGGGGTTTGGAGGCCAGGTTGGGGTCTTTGTATTGTTTGAGCTGGATGTTCTGATTCCTTTCTATCAGGAACTGGATGGGCTGGCCTTTGGTCCCCACAAGCATGGGTGCCCATGATCTTGTCACCAGTTTGCCGATCAGTGTTGGTGGTGTAATTCCTTTGAATGGTTGCTGTACATTAAAGTAGCTATAAATGATTGTTACCTTACAGTCCTCTCTTTTTTTGCTTTCTCATGAACTTGCAGCTGGTTATCCCTGTAACCAACGATAACATGTTAGAAGAAGCACAATAATACAGTATAAACCTTCCAGTCGGCTCTGCTGCCAAAGCGGCGATTCTAGAAAATTAATCAACAACTCAGAATACAGCAATGCTCTGTTTATTCACTTATGATTTCTTAACTATTTCTGTTCCAGATCATCTCCCACCTTCTTTTTCACAAGAACACGCAAAGCAATATGAATGTACTATAATTGCCTCCTTTCGTGTAACTTCCAAGAAAGTATAATTAAGTTAAAATGGTTCACATGCGTGGCATTGGCCCGTACAACTCTCGTTTTGTTTTCTCACTCGAGTTTGTTGACTTTAAGCTGACTATTGCAACAGAGGAAAAATTTGCATTTGAAAAGTGTGGGAAACACATGTACACACGCACACATGGTGTAAGAAATGCGTTGTTTAAGCCCCACTACTAACTCTTAGAAACTTACTAAGAAAAGACATCTACATCCCAAGTAAGATGGGAGACAGCTTACTCTGTACACTCAAAGCTGTCAGGATATGTTTTACTATGGTGAATCTTATGGCATGCTCACAGCGGTCAGAGTAAAAGAGAAGCTGCCTCGCTCCTCCAGAACACCATTAATCATAAGAATGCAGCAGGACATTGCAGTATCCGAGAGAGAGGAGGAGAGATATGGGAGATTAGCCGTCTGCTTCTCTTAAAGTCCAGATGTGTGATAAACTTTACCTTCGTTTCAGCTCTACAGTTGAAACCTAAAAGGCCTTGCTCAAAAAGATACAAGGATAGATCAGTTATAACTACAGCTAAAAAAGCTTCTTTAAAAAAATAAAAAATAAAAAAGTAAATGCATAATTAAGCACATCTATAGCAGTTATAATGGTGTCTGTGATCACTTATTTACTGTTCTATAAGAAAGTAATTCTTATACAGTACTCTCCTGGCAGAACCACAAAAGTTCTTGAAGTACATTAATCCTTACAATCAAGTATTTTCATTATTGTTAAAATAATTGAATATAAATCACATACAGTAAAATTACAAAAATAATACACATTTTTAGATACATAATTGTTTTTATTATACAGTATATCTATCTATCTATCTATCTATCTATCTATCTATCTATCTATCTATATATATATATATATATATATATATATATATATATATATATATTAGTTTTTATTTTGGATGTTTCACCCGGTTTTATATTTGTCACATAATGTCCATATTGTATAGCAATGTGACTTTATTTCAAGCACATGCCATAAATTTTTTTTTTTTATAAAATACTTTCATATTTTGGTAGCATGATGGCGTAGTGGTTAGCACTGTCACCTTGCACCTCCAGGGTCCTGGTTTAATCCCCCTCTCTTGGAGTTTGCATGCTCTCCCTGTGCTTGGTGGGTTTTCTCCCACAATCCAAAGACATGCAGATTAGTGTGTGGATGAGCATAAGTGTGTGTATACAGTATGACGGTGCCCTGCAAATGAATTGGCATCCTGTCCAGGGTGTACCCTGTCTTATGCCTTAAGTCTCCTGGGATAGGATCCAGGCCCCTGCGACCCCGTATACAGGATAAAGCGTCATAGATGATGAGTGAGTAAGTGAGTTACATATTTTCACACAATGTCAAAACAATTTACTTCAGTTCATATGAGCAATTGCAGAATCTGAGAACTTTTATTATCACACACACAGGCTTGCTTGTAAAATGCAATTCTTCGTTTGCACATTCTTAAAGCAATGTGAAAAATGTGCCAGATGTAGTGCAGCTGGGAAGAAGATCTGGCAGAAAAATAATCAAAAAACATATTGAAAATAACTAACAGTGGTGGTAAAATAAATAAATAAATGAGTAAAGATATGCAAATGTGAAATTCATGTTTACACGAGGTATTGTGCAACCTTAGGTAGTTAATTACTGATGTAAAGAGTGCTTGTTAAATCTGCACTTTAAATCATACAGTACATTAATCGTAGTTATCGTAAAAATATTCTTTGCTTTTTTTCAGGAAATATGAAACGTAAGCTATGTATTTAGCAATACCCACTCTCGACAATTTGAATCCTGGAATATCCTGTGCCATCAGGGAAGTAAAACCCAAGAAATGTGATAACCTGGTCATTCAGGTACATTCAGGTCGTCAGCTGACTTCATTTTATTGTCACATACTGTAGCTGAGCCTAAACCTGACCAACTGTAGCAACCTCAGGTCATAACACTGCCTACAGTATAGGCTTGTACAGTGGCCACTATACAGTACATGATGCGTGCCTCATTTCATCTTCTCCCCTTTTTACTCTGATCTACCCATCGCTCTGAAATAGACTCAATCTAAACTCATCAGACCACATGACTTAAACTTATGGTCCTTTTTATACTCCCTTTGATTATTCTCACGGCTCTTTAGTCGCTTTCCTGTAAGTACTTGTCACATTGTGTGTGTGTGTGTGTGTGTGTGTGTGTGGAAATGTTCTTACTTTGACTATTAAACACTGCTATAATTCCTACTGTTGATTTAATTTATTTTTATTTTTTCTTTCTACGATTCAACTTCACCAAGCGCTTGGCCATGGGGTCTCCATTCATCACCACATTTCTTTGCTAGTGCTCTCAACCCAATTCCAATAATTTAAAATCACCCTAGTTATTTTCCTTGAAGCAGGCCAATAATTTGACCCTTCAGAAATGGCCAGGCATTCATGCCTAAACTCTCACATGATTATCACCTGCTCATACAAACTAAATAAAAGCAGTCCAGTGTGGGTAAAAACATCCCCAAACCATCCTTAACAGCCAGGCATGCTGAGAAGTATTGAATTTAGAAAATCACAATTACACTTGCCTCTATAATAAAGTTTATAATTATTATTTTTTAAATAGGAGGTTTTCATTAGTGTGTACATTTTAGCAAAATTTTTTGCACTTATATAAATATGTACAACCAAATACACATGAAATGCACCAGCGAACACATACAGAGATTATTCCGCCGCCCTGTCCATGTTGTCACATCCATTGAAGTTTTTATTTATTTATCCATTCATTCCTTTATAGATTGTGATTTAAGCAATGGCATTAAACTCTACCATGACTGTACTCCACCTAGCATGTTATTATTTTTAATACATTATTTTTAATATAGCAAGAGCCTTAAGAGAAGGAATATTTCCCATTGAATATTTGTAGTTAAATTTAAAAAGTTTCTCATAGAATAGTTTATCTAGTGTGTAGGTAATTTATGTTTACTGATGTATAATGCAAAGTCACTGCTCACAAAACTTAATGCATTAAATTAGGAATCTGTTAAAATTCGGGTGTAGATGCAAAGTTTAATTATTTAGACTAATCCATAAATCACAGTCAGATTTTACAGCGTCTAGTGCTAGTAGACAATAGAATATACATTTTTAGCAAAAGGAGTTTGCACTAGGAGAACTAAAGAGATTTCCAGGTTGTTTCTCTGGGGAAACGCTTTAACTTTACATACAGAACAGCACAAAGTTTACAATTCACCAAAGATTTCAGGTACAAACTATTCAGAAAGCTTAGGCCTGCTACAGTAACCATCCCAAAATAAGCTAGCCCTTTTATTTTTGCCTAGAAACTGAGCACCAGATATTTCTTCATGCTTTGCACATCTCCTCCATTGTGACATAAAGTGAGAAACTACAATGCAATTAACTGTACAAGGGTGAATGAAGGGTAAACACTTTGCATTTGGGACACAGTCATGATCTTGACACATCATTACTCATGTGAATGTTTGTGTTTGTCATTTTTCATTCAGAGAGGTTCGAACTCATTTAATTAGTATATATTTTCACCCAAACAGGTATGGCTTACACTGACAAGTATGAACAATTTATTGCATGAATAAAAAAACAAGACAAAAACTCAAAGACAATATCTTCAATCCAGATTAGACAGAGGTGAATGCACTTATTATTCATTTAATGCTTAAAATACTGTATGAATATTTCATCTGTTCAGAGTCCATCATGGAAGATTGGTGATAATATTATATTTATGATATAAAAAGTTCCAGCATTTAACAATAATAACAACAACAACATCAACAACAAAATAACTATTAATTTGCCGGATTTATTAGCAATAAGTTAATCAATAATGTTTAATATTTGGAATTATCTTCTAATGGAATCTCATAACGTGTAACTGGTTGGATAAAGACCCCAGCAGATTGGATGGGGTTACAGTTGCAGGCTGCAGGGTTCCAGTCATGGGTCCATTTACAGTACTGTTCCCCTAGATTATCTTAAGAAACCACTCTTTGTTTCAACTATTGCTATAGACAAGACTGTCACAGTCAACTCAGTTTTGGCTGAAATCAAGTCAAGACAAAGTCTTAAAGTGGTTGAGGCCAAGTCTCAACCACTGGACTGGACCCAGATACTGGAAAAGCCCAGATACTGGAAAAAAAAATCCTTTAAAAAACAAAAGGACCCTCACACACTATAATGACATAGGGCTGATGTCCCAGGGGCGCCATGTCCCAGAGGCTTTCAGTTCTCTGAATTCCTGCGTCTTTGAAACAAACTGGTAGTTTGTGAATTGGCTACACTAAATTGCCTCTAGGTGTGAATTTGTAACTAATATTCATCAAATCCCATTTATGGTTTATTACCACCTTCTGCCCAGGAAAGTTTGCTGATCCTCTGCAGCAGTAACATCAATAATCTGCTTATTGAAAAGCACATTTTGATTTTTGAGTCTACCTTAAAATTCAGGGTACACCGTGGACAGGGTGCCAATCAATCACAGTGCACACAATCATACACACACACACTTACTCATACTATGGGCTTTGGACTGTGGGAGGAAACCAGAGTACCTGGAGGAAACCCAGCAAGCACAGAGAGAACATGCAAACTCCATGCACACAGACTTGAGGTGGAAATCAAACCCGGAACCTGCAAGTGCAAGGTGACAGTAGGAAATCACTAAACCACTATGTCAATTTCATTCTTTTATGTTCTACATGGTGTTCTCAGCAATTACCTGCTGTGTTACTATCCAATATGGTCAAAGAGAAAACTTTAAGAAACCACTATGATGTCATTTGGATCATTAATAAGACGCTTGGATAAGTTGTATCCAACTGGAACCTATAAATTAGAACCAGCTCTAAATTAGACCCAGTCATGACTTGACTATTCACACCTGTAGTCAAGTCATAGACGTAGCCATGCTAACGTCGGCGCATTTCTCTGAAAACAACAGAAAGTAGTCAGGTCCTGAGGATTGTTGATATTAACAGTGACTGATACACTCTGTTATACTGTATAATGCACATCTGTAATGGGGAAAGCACACTAATGTGAAATAATTAATGTGAGCTATACATAAGGAGTTATTTCAGCAGAACTAATGTCTAATTATGTTCCTTCAGCCCAACTGCTGCTTTCACATTGCTCAACAATTGACTCCCAATGATTTTACACTTGTTTTTCATAAAGTAAATTATGTATGAAGCGTGATGTGTTTAAGCATGTATCACATCCGACAGAAAGATATCTGTTCCCGTAGAGTGTGCTTTTGCAATCTTTGAAAAGCACATTAAAGATTTAATTGCTAAATAGAAGCATTACTGTGGAGCCATATATCACTGTCATCATGATTTGATCCTCCCAGTAGTCTTGCTTTTGGAGCGTTAGGGACGCTCTGTGTTATTTTCAAGATGTGCTTGAATGAAAAAGGGCTTCGGTGACATCTCAGTTACATAACAGGTTGGGCTGATTTATCTTTGCCCTGTGCATCACTATACTGCTTCTACCATAATTCTCTGTGTCAGTTCTTGTTGGAATCCATTCTCTGAAGACCTGAATAGTCCCCCTAGCTGTTTTCTCTCCTTTCACAGAAAAAAAAACATAGATTTGCAGCTCAATTGCTAGTCTAAACTCCTGTAGCTCTGCTCAGATATTCCATGTTAAGCTCCTTTGCCTGCCGGCAGCATGGGACTGAACCCACAGATGAACTTCGTACCACAGTGGCACATTTGATTCGTCCGAGAGCATCTTGGTCCCACTGCATTTTTCTATCCAGCTAATTATAAATAACCCCAGGGATGAGCCGACTGCGGTCTGGCATGTGAGTCTGACACACGTTTAAACCGGTGGGGCCTCGTTTAAGAAAATCCCTATATGCCCTCCGCTCTCCTGCATGGCTACCACGTTAAGCTCTTATTTACATATCGGAGTAATACTGCTATCCTAGTAAGGAAGTAATTGCAAAGCAAGAGTGGTGCAACGTGTGAGGGAGTGTGTTGTGTTCTCTTGGAGCTCTGTATATATGGATGAGGAGAGGGTCAGTGAGTCATGAAATTGACTTGGGAGATGGCACTCAACCACGCTGGCTCCCAACCCACTGCACAATCAAGGTGAGTTAAACTTGAATGCAATGCATTTTTGCACTCAGCGTATGACTCCTCGACCTTCCGTCCATAAACCCTCCACTCGCTGAATTCACTGCAAATGAGAACTCTGACTTTTTTATGAAATCTTTAAAAACAAACAATCTGAAACATATGGCACCAGAATCAAATTATAATGTGTTCATTCTTTCAACGCTACTTTAAATGGCACAACCTCCCCACACACACACACACACACACACACACACACACACACTTTGAAATGATAAGGCTCTTCAACATTCATAGATAAGAAGAGCTTGTTTACAGGCTGATTCTTGAAGTCAAATTAATGAGCCAACCCCCCCCCCCCCCCCCCACACACACACACACACAACCACGACAATGCAGCTACTGCAGGGACTCACTTTAAAATTGAGAATTGAGTTTTTCTGGTGTTGTTCAGCTCCATATTTCCCTGCTGCCCACAACTAGGTTCTACATTTAATTATAAAAGACCTCTTGAATGCCTAGCGGTGCACTTTCATATTTATTATCTAGGGATGTTTTACAGAGCTGCTCCATCGGTGCGTTCAGAGAAGATGGGTTGAGTATATAAAAAAAAGCAATATTTTCACCTAATGATAATTTAATTTAATTATCGAACAAAGCAGCATCATCGGGTTTAGGATTGAAAGCTCTTCTGTTCATTTTTGTACCTGAGCCACTCTTATGCTTTCATTATCACATTTCGGCAGCTGCTGGTGTTCCGCACTGATTGTTTTTGTTAATCAGACTTCTAATATCATTGTGCATGATCATTTTTTATACAGTGTGCTCCCTTTGTCATTCAGTGGTCTGAATACCAATTGACTTGATGTTACCATTTGTAATCAGTGCCTTGAGGGCTGATCTGCAAAAAAAAAAGCGAAAATATCTAGAATATATAATCCAAAGTTTGCTATGGGTTGTTTATATATGTTTTTTGAAGCTCATCAATGTCAAGGATTAATATGTTGTACATGTTGATATGCCTTTCTACTCACAGCCATTTATTTGAGTTACCATAGCGCTTCTATTACATAGCCTTCCTGTAGATGCTCTTCTTTAAAACCAAATACAATACTCACAGCACTTCCTATCTGGACTTTTAATTTTTTTTGCTTAAAAAGAAAAAAAAAACATCCTGTATCACTAGAACCTCACAATTTTAATTAATATGATAATTACAGGGTGGGAATTGAAGGAGACCTGGAGGTGTAAGGCTACAGTGCTACCCACTAAGCCAAAAAAAAAAAAAAGAGGTTAAAATTAAACCATCTGGATAAAACTAGACAATATCAGAGTCAAATACAGATATTAAGTTGTTTGAATACTAAATTGTCTCGATGTTACCATTTATAATTGGTGCTTTGGTGAAAGTGAAGATATCTGGAACATAGTAACATTTATAGATACCTTTTTAAAATAAGATAAAAAACAAACAAATTAAAAAAAATAGGAGCTTATATTAATCTTATTTCTAGACAAAATTGACTTTAATCAAAACTTACAGTACTTGTTCCACAGGCAAATCATTTTGCTAGTTTCAGGAACTTATTTTTGCAACAACAAAAAAAAAACAAAATTATCTACAAACAGAAATATAAATTTCACAGAAACAAAACAAGAAATTAACATTTTTAAGTAGTCATAAATGTAATAGTTTATATTTGTTTTGTTGTAGTTTTATTTTAAGCCATTTTAGTTAAATTTAACTTAATTTAAGAAGATTTCACTTGTTAGTTGAAGTATAACTTTTTTGCAGTAAGTACTGTATGTTGGATGATATAATAATCCTTTAAAAAAATCCATGAGATAAACAACATGAGAATCCTATAGAACAAGCGATACTGTAATCAATCGTGATGATATAAACAATTTGTTTTGATCTACTCCAAATTTATTGAAGACTACTCTAAAGTGTTCCAAGGGTTGTTATTACAGTATATGCTGTTTGAGCTCATCTACAGTACTTACCATGAACATTTTTATAAGTATAAAAAAGATAAAAATTAGAAAATTACTGGGCTATTTGTTTTGTATCTTTGGGGAAAATTTAAGGTTATAAAATCAGTATAAAACAAGACAATAACCAAAAATAAAGAGTATTATAAACAGTACACAATATTTCGGGTTTATTTTTTTTGTCCTCGTTTATTTTGTTTCTAATATCACATTTTACTAACAGCTTGCAAACACACTTTTTTATATAATTGTATAAATCAGTACTTTACATATCTCAGATGTAAAAATTCAAATTTTATTTGTCACATACACGGTCATACACAGTACGATATGCAGTGAAATGCTTGTACGACTGCCGGTGACCTTAAAAAGAAAATAAAAACTATATATAAGGAATAAATATTA
Source organism: Clarias gariepinus (assembly GCF_024256425.1). Taxonomy (NCBI): domain Eukaryota; kingdom Metazoa; phylum Chordata; class Actinopteri; order Siluriformes; family Clariidae; genus Clarias; species Clarias gariepinus. Next base: position 22,597,367 of record NC_071116.1, on the reverse strand, counting down.
ATAAAAAGAAATGAAATACAAAGGAAAATAAATGTAACTAGTAAAATAAACAAACTGTACAAATAAGGGCATGTAAAAATATCACAAAATATAGAAAAATAGGAATATGGGGGGAAATATATATAAATTTTAAAATGTTTTAAAGTGGCATTAAAATGTTTTAAAGTGTCAAAGTGGCAGAGTATCAAAGTATCATGTGCAATGGCAGATAAACATGTATTGTATGAAGTGACTTATGAAAAGTGACATGTGCAATGTCTTCAGATATGTAAATATGTATTGCATAAATGTGTCCATGATTGTCCAGTCAGTGTCAATGTTTAAAAAATATTACTCCTGTGTGGTGTGATGTGATTGAGAGACCTTATCGCCTGCGGGAAGAAGCTCCTCCTCAGTCTCTCTGTGTTGGCCTTCAGGAAGTGGAATCGCTTCCCAGACCGCAACAGAGAAAACAGTCCATTGTTGGGGTGGCTGAGGTCCTTCACAATCTTCCTGGCCTTGGTCCAGCACCGCTTGCTGTAGATCAAGTGCTGGTCAGGGAGCTCGGTGCGGATGATGCGCTCAGCTGATCGCACCACCCTCTGTAGAGCTCGTCTGTCCTGCATGGTGCTGTTTTCAAACCAGGTCGTGATGTTTCCCGTCAGGATGCTCTCTATGGTACAGGAGTAGAAATTCCTGAGCACCTTGGAGGGCAGTCTAAAGTCTCTCAAACGTCTGAGGTGGTAGAGATGCTGCCGGGCCTTTTTCACCACGGTGTTGATGTGACAGGACCATGACAGGTCCTGCGTGATGTGAACACCGAGGTATCGGAACCTGTCCACTCTCTCCACTGGGCTCCTGTTGATGATGGGGGTCTGGTAGTTCCTCACCTGCTTTGTGCTAAAGTCCACTATCAGCTCCTTTGTCTTGCTGACATTCAGGAGGAGATTGTTCCTCTGGCAAATATACAATTTGTTCAAAATTTAGGGCAGGTCTCACTAACTCTTAATAATGCTACTCATTTTCTTTTTCCTCTGGTACAGGTGATATAATGTGATAATCCATTTTTATTAACTGTATGTAATGCATCATAATCATGAATAAGTATATATAAAAATATATAACAATGTGTAATATGATGTTTCTGTGGAACCATAAGACAACATTTTACTCCAGGGGAAATAAGACAATTTTAATAATAATAATAATAATAATAATAATAATAATAATAATAATAATAATGAATTAATTAATTCTCCATGATAGCGAAAATACATTTAACCTAAAAAATGAACAAAATGTATATTTTAGTCAGTATGATGTTATCTGTAAGTTGCAGAAGGTGAACCATGTTACAGTACATATAATGCAGACATTGTGTGTAAATGACATTATTTCATGCTCTGTGTCCTGCACTTGTAAAGGGACATAAAATGAGTGGTCGCACTCATTGCAGTAAAAAGTGAAAAACTCACTTTTCTCTCTATTATTGTAAAACCAGAGATGTACTATCACAAAATGGATGCATTTTCAAAGCAATTTTTTTTTTCCTCTCAGCGGATGTTGCTTTATTTTAAAGTGATGGCACAATAATGGTGATAATATAAAGGTAAATTTATGTGAGACTAAAATGTTGTTCATTACATTATTAGTTTAATGAAACACTGTGATTCCGGTAACTCAGACAGAATCGCCTTATCTGTGTGACATAATATCAGAAGAATATACCGCTTAACCAGTGTAAACAATGTCTCAATGAATTTAATGATCCACTCAGTTAATGAAGTGTCATTGGAATGTAAATATAAGTGGCATAGGCAACAAAACAACAAGAGTAGGGCAGACATCCCGGTGGGGTGAGCTCAGGGCACCTACAGTATTGTATTGGTTAATAAATCATACTCAGCAAAAAAAGTCTCGGAAATCTGCAATCAACTGAATTAGCAATAAAAACTTTCTTCCCATTCTAAGATTTTACTCGATTAGCTGTATCTTGTATGATACAACTTCAACTATTTAAATGATCTGCATTCATAACGTTTTTTTTTTACCTTATTTCTTTGTAAAGTTGATAGTTCGAAGCTATTTAAAAATGCCTTGAAAGGTTCTTAACTAAATTCTAGTCATTTTTTTTTCTGTAACTAAGCCTTTTTGGTTGTGCAGTGTTTGATACAGTAAGTACCCTACATACAGTACAGACATTCGAGTTACAAACTTTCGAAGATACGAACATGCATCCAATTGCAGAAATTAAATCATGTCCGGCATTCATTGTGTATCCTAGGAAAGCAAGTGTAAAAGCAGTGGCTTTGAAGCTAGTAGGGCTTAGAAACGCCAAGCAATAATGATGGACACGAATAAAAAAACGTGGAAGGATCGAGTGAGGTGAAGGACTTTTTTTTTCACTTGAAATATTCAACCATCGGGGTGATTCTAAAGAACAAGGACAAGGTCATGGAACATATACTGATGTATAGCCAGTTGTTTTAGTACCCTGATACCTAGACAATGTTTATTGGACTTGAAAGATCTCTCAGAATGAAACTTGTTTGTATGTTGGGGACTGTACTGTATATCATGTTTGAGCTTTTCAACTTTTTTTTAGATTGGAATCCCTTTGAGTTCCTTGTGGATGGGTCGGCTGTTGTTTTAAAGACATTTTGTTTTACTATAGTATTCTCACATTTAATTTGTGACAGTAAAGGAACACAGTATGTGGTATTTAAACAGCATTAACCTTGATATTTTGCGTAAAACAGCAAAAAAAATGAGTTATACAAATTTATAGATGACCTTGTGATTAGGCTGAAATAGCTGATTTAATCAGTCTGCAGGATGATGAAACATTGTTACAATCTAAAATACAGAATTTCACATTCCTTACATCTAAGCGATCAAACAATAACAAGCAGCTTTAACTGCTTTACAAAAATCGCTAAAGTGCGCACACAGAGGTGAAAAACTTTTTTTCCTTCTTTACTGTTCCCTTGATGGCCGTGGAGTGCCAGGAAGCAGAGGTAATGACAGCATGCCTCCAGGCAGCCATGTGGCAGCATGTGCTATGGTCATCCACATGGCCAAAGGCCAACTCTCCCTTGTTAATGAGGTTAGAGGTCAACATTTATAAAACCTGACCAAGGTCTTTAAATACACTTTAGAAGGAAATGTAAGGCGGGTGATTACATTGTGGAAATGCTAGTTTCATCATCACTCACCCTGCCTTTTGGTAACAAGCATGGAGATTGCTGGCATTTAAAGAGCATGGCTATCCTGGAGAATGTAGAAACACTACAGATAAAAGGAGCAAAGGAGATGAATAGATAATGTATAAAATAACTTGCAGTTCCTTTTTTACAAAAAGGAATGGAATAAATTGCAATATCATGTACTGTATACACTATATGGGTAAAAGTTTGCCAAAACAATATTTGGGCTTTTTATAAACTATTGCACTATATGAACACAAATGTATAGGAAGATTTTGTTTGCTGTAGCATGACAAGGTCCCTTCACAGGCAGAATCCTTTTCCAGCATGAAGACATGGTTTGCTGAGGTTGGTGTAAACAACTCAATTTAATTTAATGATGGAAACTTCAAAGCACTTATGTACTGTAAGTCACTCTGGATAAGTGCATCTGCCGAATGCCTATGGAAATGGAAATGGAAATGTAATTCGAGAACCTAAATACCTTTGTTTTAAATAAAGTGTAATGCCAGCTCTGTTTAAGGGCAAAAGCATCCAACATCAGTGGCTGAATTCATTAATGCCCATGTGGCTGAGTGGATGAATCCCAACAGCCATGCTCCAAAGTCAAAGAAAATCTTCTATGAAGTGTGTTATAACAGCCAGCAGTAAAGGGATGGGTTCCAAAATGGGTTTTTAAACACGTATTATTGTAAGGATCAGAGTTCCACCAACTTTTGACCAGATGAGATATAAGGCCGTATCTTTTGAAGTATGCATTTAAACACTAAATATGTCACAGTGCTGTGATGTCTAAGGCTGTCCCACTTCGAAGTCTTCTTTAAATGCAGTTAAGAAATGTGGCCTTCTTTCCCCTGACGATGAAGGATCCAATGGTAGGTCCTTCATAATACAAGATTCTTTCAAGAATCGCCAGGTAAGCGATGATGGTGAATACAGTTAATAAACCAAAGAAAACCAGCAGTAAGAAGAATGTAAGAATAGACAAAAATGGACTTATAGCCCAGTAAGGTACAAGTCTAAACAAAAAATTCCAATTTCAAAATAAATAAGTTTATAATAGCTAACAATACTATTTAATATTAAAAAAACTAAAGCGGTCTTATGTGAAATTTTCTTGTTGAGGGATAGATTTTCGTAAAAGATAGGTTTTTCTTGTGTTGTTACGTGAAGTTAACCAACCGGTGCCAGAAGAGAAGTATCTTATTTTTATGTAAGAAGCGTTAAATAAAAAAAAAAAGTAAAATAATATTCTTTTTTGGCTCTATAACTCCGTAGACCAGACCATCTCACTTTGGTTTGGCCTTTATGGTCTTCACAGTCTGCACAATCCTATGAAGACCGTGTAGAGCTCTTTCTTTAAAGGATGCAGCCCCAGAATTGAGGTGCAGCTATAGTGTACTGTATAAATGAGCAGAAGTTGTCTTGTTACAGTATATCAGTTGTCATGAAGTCATAACATTATGACCACTTGCATAATATAGAGCAGGTCGCCCCTTTTCCACCAAAACAGTAATGACCTGACACATTTTTGTTGGAACCAGCATTAACCTTTTACTCAATTTGAGCTACAGTAGTTCTTCTATTAGACCAGACCTCATGGGAATGAGTGAACATTTTCCCCTGTATCCACTGTACCTCACATGTCACAGTCACATGATGTTCATTGTTTTTAACTGAACCTTGTTGTGGTCAATTTACTTGTTGTCCTGATGTGTCTAGTTCTTTATCCATGTTATGTTGTGGTAACATTAGGGTGATAATTAGCCTTAGCATTAGCCTTGCTTTTTGGATGTCATGTTTGATTTTTGGAATGATGAAACCCCACCATATTAAAAGGACATACAGTAGGTGAGTACCCTGTATGTTGCATGATGACCATACAGTACTCAATGGTCTTGAGTTACCCCTCATTTCTTCATATTAAATTTAATTTAAAAAATGGTAACAAATATTTTACTGTCACAAGCTGCAAAGATTCAATTCAAAAAATCGGTTGTTTGTGTAACGACTTCAGCAGCAACCTCATTTCCCCTCTTGTCTGTTCTGACCACTCAATATTCAGCATCACCGGTATACTAATCACCAGCCTGATCATCTGTCATCATCCGCTACGGTTTCTCACTGATTCACGTGTTTATGCTTGTAAAAAAACATTGCTCTGAAACCGCTCAGGTACAGCGACTGGACTGAAAACAAGAGCTATAAACATCCTTCGGGAAGCCTACAGCGGTCCTCCAAAGTCCTCCAGCGGTACCTCGAGGGACGAATTTAATCCATTCCAGAGGCAAGTCCTTAAGGTGAAATTTCTTATTGAAAAACACTATTTCCTATAGGAAATCATGTAAATGCAGATAATCTGTATCAATCATATAATCATATTTTTGCATAGAAAAACAATCAAAACATTTAGAAAAGACATGTTTATAAGGTAAAATATGAAATAAATAGACATTAAACCTCAATCAAACTTAGTTCTATGATTAGAACAAGGTGGTCGTTGCTTGTAAGCCGAAAATGCTTTTGCAGAGGCAAAGCCAGGGTGCTTGTATGTTGAAGTACCACTGTATTCCTTAAGACTACATCAAAAATAGAGGAAGGTTTGACTCTTTAGAAGCCAAATATGAAGAAATTGTGTGAGTTGGTTGGGGGTTCAAGACAACTCATGCCATGTTACTCTATGAACAGTTTACACTGGGTTATGTTAGGATCATTTTACATTGAGTTATTGAGTGTAAATAATGATTATAACAAGAAGGGAATGTCCACAATCACAAATTCGTATTCCTGGATGCTGAGCATGTATCCATTAGCTGGTGCTGTATTTACTACAAGTGCTGGTAAATGTGTAATATCACACTTCTCAGTTCCACACTGATTACTGGCTGCTAAAATTTGGAGCTGAAACACTGTTGGATATACAGAACATTGTTTCTTTAGCTAAGTCTGTGGTGTCAACATGAGAGTGAGAAATCAACTGTAACAATCTGTTCACGGTTTTTTTTTTCCAGGAAATTCTCTGCATTAGTGTAGTGATTGAAGTGGCTTTTGTTACAGCAGAGTTTAAATTGATGAAATCTGAACCACTCGGTGCCCTGAATTGATTATTCGCCACTGTTATGAAACTTTATTGCTTTTTCAGATGAAACAATTTGACAATAGTTGTAGTATGTCTTATTCATAAGCAAAAGATTTGCCATTTTTATAAATTTTTTTATAAAAAGCTGAAAAAAAGAAAGAAAAAAAAAAACATATTCACTTGCCGGACTAATGTAAAATGAAACACTTTGGTTTCAAATCTTATTTTTGTAAGTAGCTACTCAACGCCAATACTCAAAGGTGCTAAAGGAAACTTTCTAGGTAAGGAGCAGAAGATATTGGCATGAACAGGTTGAGATTATGTCACCTTGTCAATCACTCACCACCCACACATCAACCTGGGGCGACAGCAGCTGATGAAAATCCACCTGTGTGAAAGCATGGCCGCGGCTAGAGTACTAGCAGTGTTCAGTGGGTTGTCATTGCCTGAGATGTCATTGTCCGTTCCTGTTTCGTGTTGTTACAGGTGGCAATTTTCTCTCTGTCTTTCTCACTTCACTCCTCTCTCCTTCCTTCTATCGCTTTCCCTTCAACTCAGTCTGACAGACTGGCTAACTACTCAGCAGGGAGATTGCTAGAGCAGCACAGCTGGTAACCAACTGCCTTGATTTAAAGCACCACAAAAGCTCCTGCAGATGTCCTGCGTAACGTTTCTGGCAGCTCCTGTAGCGCTAGCCCGACAAGCCTGCCACTGATAATGCGGAAGCTAGTGCCGACACCTAATCAGCAGCATGCATGTATATTGTACAGCCTGTCACCTGAAGCCATGAATGGCCTTCTAAACTGAGATGATTTAAGTCTTACTACAAAGGTAATCAGAGACAATCAGAGTGCAATCACTGGAGAATGGAGTTACTGTAGGGTGAATTACGGCACAAAACCGTATATATATACTGTACGTATATATCGCACATTAAGTTAACGGCTAGCACTAGCAGGTATAGTTTAATTTGGATATTGCTATCTATGATATATTGCTGGCCAGAAAAAGTGGCCTACATTGCTAAAGTTGTGACAGGACATTTATGAGACGTGACAAGCCAAATGATTTTCATCCATAACTTTTAGCCTTGCCGTTTTTTAATGTGCACTTTATTTAAGTGGGTAACCAGTAACACATTGCCCATAAAACCTTCCCTCCACTTTGGCCCTTGGCCTTGTCTAAGGGAAGCAACTTCTAGTAAAAAGTCAACCAATCCGCACGCTGGTGGGAAACATGTGAACTTTAGCCTCAGGGTAGGTCAGAGACAGGACACTGGTGACCCTTTGTTTTAATAAAAACAAGTGAATGCATTTGCAATGACTAGCAAGATAAAGTGTGAAGTTTTGGATATTATAGAAATATAATGCCTTGTGCTTTAAAATGGAGTTGGGCTGATGTTATCTACATAAACACTCTTGTACTTATAGCATGTTTTTAGATTCACAAAATAACCTATTTCTGCATTCAGCTTTAAACATTTCCTGCCATAAAGAACCTCCTGCATGACATAATGGTATGAAATGGTGTACAATGATTGTTCAGGACAGTATGACAAAAAGTGTTATTTATTTCAAAAATAAAAATCAGTCAAAAAGGTTTTAAAGTTCAGATTTTCTGGAACATCTACACTTAGATGATTAGGGGTTTTTGGCTTCCTAAAAGTGTTGTTTTTAGACCTTATTATAAAGTGGACATCCTCTGTTCTATGGGTCCACATCAGAATATTATGAGTTTCCCGAAGGAACAAACATTCCATGCAAGGTCATTTTTATTATAAAAAAATATGCATAATTTATAATGATAAATGGGTCAAAACCATATTGATTCACTACAAATATTAAATCTGCACTACAAATGGTAAATATTAAACGATTTATTCTCTGTACTGCTTATTTTGTACAAGGTCACAAGAGGCCCGAGCCTATTCCAGGGTACTTGGGAAACTAGGCTTGGTAAACCTGGGACGTTGAGCTAATCAAATGCAGGTCACACAAACACTCATACACACTCACATGCTACAGGAAATTTGGAAATGGCATTTAGACTAATCTGCAAGTCTTTGGCATGTAGGAGGAAACTAGAGTACACCGATGAAACCCACCAAGCACGGGGAGAACATGCAAACTCCACACACACCGACCTGAAGCAGAAATCAAACCCCTCTACAAATGTAAATGTCGAGCATTATAAAAAAGCATAAAAATGCACAAAAATGATAAAAATTACAGTACAAAGAGGAACAGGAAGAAAAAGAGTAAGAGGATGATAATTGCTGATATAACCATTTCATAGTTAGTGAAAAAACATTGAAAATTTTTTTATGTTAAAATTCACTGTTTAAGCGTGGTAGAGTTTGATAGAGTTTGTGAAGGACTGACTCAAATGTCACATCCATATTTTACTCTAAATCATTTATCACAAAAATGGCAACCTTTTTCTCCAATCTACATTTTTTTCATTCAAGTCTCTTTCACAGAAAAAAAAATTAAGTTTCTGCAATTACTTTTAAAATTCACAGAGTTTGTAGAAAACCTACACGTTCAATGGTTTGTTAATTTAATCCATAATGTTGAGAAAATACTGTTTACTGAACTAATTTTATGTCTTTTTAAGATTTTTTTTTAAAGATTTGTTTTTTTGTTTTAGCTGAAGAGATTACATTACAAGCTTAGTACCAATTATGCAAAATCATTACTGATACTAAGCTTGTCCTGGCACCGAGGCTTTTTGGTTTACCAATATGGGTCCAAATGTCACATCCGTAATACCTGTAACTGCCCTATGGGCTACTAAATCTAACCCTTTCTTTCACAAGGCTTTGCTAGAATGCTGGTCGGCTAATAAAATTTAATTATACAACAATCTTTTTGAATTCTGACAGTAGTTCTAACCGGAGGGTAAATTAAAGGTGTCAGCAATGGACATGGTTCCACATTTATTATAGTAATTCTATTATATTTTGTACAGAAATAGGTCTTCAACTTGTTCTTTTATCTTGAGAGCATAGAATGAGTGTTTTTTATCATAATACTTACAGAAGGTTTTTCTTAAAATAATTCAATGTAATTGAGTTTACTGTAAATCAGCCTTATTGCCATAACAATACCAGGCTTGTATAGTATAACAAAACACTATCAGCCCACTTCTATGGTACAAGAGAACATATTAAGACAGTTGTACATGTTTTATTTATATATATATATATATATATATATATATATATATATATATATATATATATATATATATATATATATATTTATTTATTTATGTATTTTTTTTTTACAACAGATAATGCTTGTTTTATTATCCGTGCACAATCAAAAATTAATCGCAGCTGGCTGACTCAGATGTGTTTTTTTGTATTCCAAAACCCTTACACATTTCCCTCTTCTTGTTTATTTAAATTTGCCATCATGTCTGTTTCATGATCTGTATTGCATTTGTCAGACTCAGTGTCCATTAAAAGGAGCATCACTTATCCAAATACATCATCTCGACTGCTACAGCAACCCCCGCCTCGGTCCTCCCTCTTCTTCCCCACAAACTAAACAAAGATCTGCACCCTGAGGCACTCACAGACAGTATCACTTTCATAACACCATATGAAGAAAGCATCAGATCACTCGGTCTTTGGAGATACAGGCTGAGGTGTCCACAGCGGGTGGTGGTCTCTCACAGAGACATTCCCAACGCTTGGGTGTGTAATTTTTAAACAAGGTGCTATCCAGTTCTGTAATCTCTGTGGATTGTTTCTCTGCTCCCAGGCATCCTTTGGGTCAGAGTATTTGTTCATGTTTTTCCAAAGAATGACTGTAGTGAAACCAGCTGAAGCAAACAGTCTTTAGATGGTATCGTTGTATTTAAGTGTAAACAGGTGCGAAGAGCATCACCTGGGCCAACTCTGATTTCATCAACTCATTATATTCTAGTGGTGTGTTGGTATAAGTGATCTTATCCTTGATCTCTTCTTTCTTTAGTGAAGTAAGTCAATAAGACACGCCCATGAGAACTGAGACAGGGAACTATATTCTATATGGGTGTTTCAGAGCAAAGTCAGTTTTGTATGGATAGGCATGGAAGTACTGTAGAATTCTGCCTTCAGTTCTCTGGACAATGGAAGAGGAGTAGAGAACCACAGAAGTGTTGCTCATCTCCAGGATGAAACTATCCTTCAGCAAAGACCCTGACTTTACCACCAGATGAATGTCAATGACAGAATTAGCAACAAGGCTGATAGTGATTTAGACTTGAGGTTCTTTTAGATTACTTTTATATAGTATATTATATACATATGTGTGTGGTGGTGATAAATAAGAAGGATGAAAAAAACACCAAACCTCCCACGTTTCTGTATATTTATGTGGAGCAGTTGTGCAGAGAGGAGATGAGGGTTAGATGAAACATTTCCACAAATGCGACATAGGCAAGACCAGAGGCAGTATGTACTCAATGTGTTTATTTCTGCTTCGGCATGATGCGTAATCATTTTGAGGGTTAAAAATTCCAAACACCGGCATGCAGAAGAGGTGAAACACAACATGAACAAATTCATAAATGTACACAGTGGAAGAAGGCAGATAAGGTCGAAGATATGGGAATGCGGGATTTTCGGGTAAACACAGGAAGAGGAAATGAGGCTCAGAAACGCTACATACACAAGCAAAGCTTCAAAAGACATAAAGGGAAACAGGGAGCATATACACAGACCGTGATTACACGGCTAACAAGGCGCACATGCAGGTGATAATGAGCAGGTGGCGGTTGGGTGAAGGGGAACCAAAAATAGATCAATCAGATACAGTTTGGACATTGACACCATTTTTATGATTTTGCCTCTTTCTAGCACAACAATGCCTTTAAAATGAAGCAAACGATTTGCAATAAAAGTCTAGCATTTCATGTTTATTGTAAAGGTTTTAATAAAAAATAAGGTATTAAAAAAGTGAGTGGACAATTGACTGATAACAGTTTAATTATATTATTTTACGACAAATAAACAAGATAAAAAAATCTAGAGCTTGGCAATATAATAAACTATTTATTAAATTAGTCCAGTAGACCAGAAAAAAAAAAAGGTATTTTATACCAGATAGACAATCTAAAAGCTGTCCAGAGGAAATAAAAAGGGTTGGTGGAGATGTTATAAGGGCAAAGCTTGACGTACAAGTTATTACAGAGCCAAAAGTTGAAGGCAAATGCCATGCTTGAATATTGTTTTTTTTCCCCACATTTTATATCCTGACACCTCGTATCTAATAAATGTCTTTATTTTTGTCCTAAGGGTATGCAAACTTGTACTTGCACTCAGCTGTTTCAGTAATATAAGTAGAAAATGCACTCAGTGCTGATGTTATCTACTTTTTTTGTTTCAAAAATATATCTCTCAAAGTGTGTACATGATTCATGCCCTCCATGCTGAGAAATAAAGTTTATAATATATATACCTATATTAAAAATATAATACACAAGTCATGCACTTCAATATTTTGTTGGGCGCCATTTTGCTTCCATTGCGGCACCCATTTGGAGTGGGATCATTTGGATAAACTTATACAATGTCAAACATTTGTTTCAGTCCAGAGTCACATTAATTTCTTTGCAAGATCCTTATTAATTCATGTGTTAAAATGATGTCTCAAGCTCCCTGAACCACTGTTTAACAATTAGAGCCCAATGAATCCTGGCATCGCCTTCTACACATCATTGGAAATATGCCCATGCCATTATGGAAGAAAAAAAATATATCAATGGAAAGTCCTAGACATTCCATACACGTGGGTTGTCAGATGACTTCATTTTATTGCCACATAACGTTGCTGAGCCTGGACCAACTGAAGCAACCCCAGATCATAACAGTGCTTCCACTAGGCATGTTGCATCACTTTATCCGCCTCTCTTCTTCTCCTCCTGATGCGCACATCACTCTGGGTAAACAAGATAAATCTGGATTCATCAGATCAGACAGTTTTCTAAAGTCTACACAGCTGTTTAGACACTTTCCCTTGAGTTCTCTTTGCATTGTACATGTAAAAATGCTTTTTAAAGAATAGAACAATGTGTTTTATTGATGTTTTTTTTTTTTTTTTTTTTTTACAATTATTATTATTTTTTTTTACAATTTGATATCACCAAACTTGTTGTACTGTAAGGGATCTTCTTTGATGCTCATTCAGGGTAATTTTCCGACCATATTTCTTTCTTGAAGGTGATGGTTCAACACTATCCTTCCAGCAAACTCCTTAGTTGTTTTCTTTGCTTGATGCAGGTCAATAATTTTACCCTTCTGAAACAGACTACGCTCTTTGCACCATGAGCACAGGATATGACTTCTGAAATGGTGGTTTAGCAAATGAAAAGCTACACACTATTAGTTATATAATAATTATTTGCCAGTTGAGACATAATGTATCAATCACTGTATGTTTCCAATGGAAGGCTCTTAACTATTTGTTTAATTAAACCCAGGTGGTGACTTTTTTTACCTGGGCAGGGTATATACATAAACATAAATATATATTTTGATGCAGTGGATTACAAGTACTTTGTACTTCGAAGCTCTTAGTATTTAAGTGCTTAAATCATTTTTAATTTCTGTAGTTAATGCAGACAAACTGTGCTGACGAACCAGCCTAAAGGCAGGTCCTCACACTAAAATTTTGTAAAACTTTACATTTCATAATGGATTTCAAAGGGGCCAGACACAACCTTTTCCAGGAAAAGCTTCCGTCCTTTGCTTGAGTCTCCAAGGCCATTTTCTTTCATTTACTGTCCATGTGCTGTGTGTTCTGGAGGCTGTTACAGAGGCCCCGGTCAGGCCCATTTTGGTACAAACATCTGCTCCAGGCTATAATGACACCGTAAATGTGTGAGCGCTCATTGTATTGTTGAGAGTGCCGCAGGCAAGAGAATCCACCATCAGTTCAACAGAAAGAATTTGTAGTACATAAAAATCATTAATTAATAAGATCAACAATGAACTAATTTGTATTTTTATTCTGTTAAAAATAACATGGAAACACAAGTAGTATTTGTTAGAAAGAACAAATTAAACCAATTTTGGCATGTCCAGGGATTTATTTTTTATTTTTTTTTTTACATCTAATATAATTAAGTCTAATTAGATCTTTTTAAAATTTGCACATAAATAAAATCAACAGTATAGTTTTAAGAGTTTGATATTAAGATTTAGTTTACAAACCGTGTGTGTATATATATATATATATATATATATATATATATATATATATATACACACACACACACACACACACACACTAAGAAGAATAAACTGTTGCAAGATGAAAAAGAAACACTCTTACATACTCACTTATCGTCTATACTGGTTTATCCTGTATTCAGGGTCACGGGGGCCTAGAGCCTGTCCCAGAAGAGGACATGAGGCCGGTACACCCATAGGGCATCACAGGATACACACACATACTGTACACACACTCATTCACACACTACGGGCAATTTGGGAATGCCAATTAGCCTAATCTGCATGTCTTCAAACTGGTTAAAAACTCTCTTTATGTCTTTATATAATCGCCTGCTACACTAAAGCACTTATCCCTGCATTTCACTAGTGCATGGATTTCATCAAGGTAGAAAGTCTTCTCAGTACGTTGGATGATGAGTCCTCCATGATCAGACTGCCTGCTTCACATCTGAAATGCTGGCCTCCCAGGAACTCTTTTAATGGCCCAAACATGTGGAAATGGCTTGGAGCGAGAGCAGGACTGTACCGGTGGGTGGATATGGGGATATGGCAATAACTCCAAGCTGAATTCCTGTAATGTTCTAGTGGTATTGGTAAATGATTGTGTGCACATTTTCCACAGTCTCTATTGCAAGTTAGCCAAAAAGTTATTTGTTGATTTTCAAGAATGAGGCGTTCCACTTGCTGAAAGTTCATGTGAATGGATGCAGTCACTTATGGACATATCTCCTTATTTTAAAATGTTTATTGTTTAAATGTTTTATTAAGACTCTCATATACTGTACTTGAAGTCTTCTGTAAATGTCAGTGGTTTTATGCCTTTGCTCATAATAATGCTCCTCATATTTTATAAGTGATATTAATAAGATATTTATTAATATATTACTTGAATATCCTAGAAAATAGATAAAGAATGTTCAAAGAGACTAAGCAAGGTTGTTAATAGTCAGCATTCCAGGGCAACACCTTGGGATAGCACAGAATCCACAGGTTCCTATATTGCGGCTGTCCTCAAATAGGGTGTACCACAAATCAGTAGATCAATTCTCTGTACAGCAAAAACAAAATGACTTTTATGATGCAGAATGTTCAGCAAAAACAGCCAGGACTCCCAAATGCTTGTGGTGTATAAATGATATCTAATCTGACCGAATTCACTGTGCTTTATGTATAGTTTATGTTAAGCATCCTGCAGTTTTGTTCACAGCTGTGTCCGCTGCAACATTAAAGCATGAGCATCCCTGGCATGGCAGATGCTTATCAGACGCTATCAATCAACACAAGGCGACACTTCATATGGAAACTGATGACTGCCAGATCTCTTGCTACAGTATGTGTGACCACTTACGCTGGCAGTCTGCTTGCCTCAGGGATTCAGATTTAGTTAAGTTCAGAGTAAATATTTGCTCATTAGAACCACTTTGAGATTTTCTCGCTCTCAAGCCATGTTTATGAAAGAGCCATGCCTCCTTCCATATGTCATACATGCAGCTGATGGTGTTTACTAGAGAGGCTTGGAAGTAGGAACACATGTTAAGGAGGTGGCCAAGGCATTTATGGGCTAACCAGAAGCCAACAGGAACTCTTTAATCTTGCCCAAGGAAACATTTAACCCCTGAAATGTATCTGGGATCCACCTTTAGATGGAAAAAAAAAACCTCAAGGTAGAATAATTTTATATTAAGAATATGAATTTAGATTTGAAGCACATACCGTAGCTGCCCGGCTGATCTGATTTCAACTGGTGATATTATGACAATTTGATATTTTAAAGTGCAAAGTGTCAAAGTGTAATTAAACCTTCCAACCTGCTCCTGGATGCCTGATATGAGTACAATTTTATAATTACAGGTCCATGTTTGAAATGGACACCTTTCATACTTCAGAAGGAAATGTTGATTTCACAGTTGCTTAGATACCGAGACAACCCGTAGCAGACTAAGTTGTGGATTTGATCTATTTTTAATGTTAAGGATGATGTCTTGAAAAGTCAATAGGTATAGGAAATTCGGACAAGGATCAAATAATCTGAATAGAGATAGCGCTTAAGGTTTTCCAAATAACACAGTCAACTTTAATCCTATATTCAGATGAATATAGAAGTATCTTGAACTTACATACATGGATTATGGAAATGAAGATAGTTTATGGTGGTTTCTAGAGGTACTTTATTTTCTCTACCTTCATGAAATAGAAAAATACACTAAAAAGTAACATAAATGTCATTTAATGTTTTACCGCCTAGGCTATCTGCAGACCTTACAGGGGTTCCTAGATTTTTTTTTTTTACTAAATATTCCAAAGGACAGTGCGTTCAGAAAGTCTTAGCCATGTAGTAGTAGTAGTAGTAGTAGTAGTAGTAGTAATAGTAGTGCGTCGATGGGATCTTGTTTGGCGCCACAAGTCTTTAGTACGTATCCGAGAAGTTCTTTGCTTACCGTCGCCGTTTTTTTTGTTTTGCCATGAAAAAATGTTGTTTTCTAGCAAAGCATGCAATTAAAGTGAAAGTAATATTAAACATGAGTGAGAAAATTAATAATTGTATTAAAGGAATATTTTCTCTACGTGGCTAATGTGGAGGGACTGTACTGTAGGTACACATGTTATTAGGAATATTATTAGGATATTCATAAAATTCCAGGAGTATGATAGCAGATAACTCTAACCTTAAATTTTGTAAATTAAAATTTTTATACTTTTATATGTACCATAAATGATTAAAAACCTAAAGGAGTATTGCTTCCACTGGATGATTAGTTAAGTATTTAGCACCCTGCCAATTAATAAATCAAACAATCAATAAATTGGACCCTTTTGCCAAACATTCAAAAGTAAGTAAGTATTATAAAATTCTATTTTAATACATACAGAACATACAATTATACTCTCAAACTTATGGCATGGCTGCATACAGTACCTTTGTCCTTTGTTTTTTGTTCTTTCTCTGTTTTTTTTTTTTTTTTTGTCTAAACTGGGCACCTAATGGCTTTGACCTTCTCTTATTTATTTATTTATTTATTTATTTATTTATTATAATTCGATGAGCATCAGGACATCACCCACTCCAATTAAGTGCAGACTGGTTATATAATGTTTTTAACAATTTTGCACAAAACATAAGAATGAATTGTTATTATTTATTCCCCGTGTTATAAATGAACTGTGGTTTATTTGTTACCATCTTATAGTGTGATTGATTTTACTTAGATTAGATACTGTATGGGCTGTGATGCAGTCAGCTTCTAGTGAGAATACCTAAGATGATGTCCACTCAGCCACCTACACCTCGTACAACTAAGTGAGGGACCTTCCTACTGTGGTCCTGTCCCCTGCCTCGCTCACAAAGTAGAATTTGGGGACCAATGAGGATAATTGACCGGCATGGTAACATGAATGTGACATGCAAACAAGTGATAGAAAACCAATCACATAAATGTTAAATTCTGGATGTGTCTCCCTTCCTTAAATCTGTCACTGATGTGCAGAAGCAACAGCAACATGAGCAGTATAGTTCATGCACTCATTGTGAATCTTATAAAACAAAAATTTAAAAGCAACACACATAAGATGGCTTGTCAGAGCTGAAACATCCGTGTTCATTAGGTTTCCAGATCAAAGTGTATAAAATGTTTTGTGATGCTTTTCTTTTAAGCCTCCTTTTTGATTGTAGTCATGGGGTACATCTCAGATGTAGAACCTAGACCATGCCTTTAAAAGGATTTACAAATCTCTGGTACATAAAACAGACCTTTTTGTAGATTAGACGGCGTCATGACGAGTTTCTTTTTTTTTTTTTATTTAAATATCAACTGTAATAAGAAAACTGGTTAGTGTTAGTGCTCATTAGAGATCCAGAATCTAGCAGTTTGAGAGCCAGTGCTAGGTTGTTTTGCGAAGAAGATACAGTATTTGTCCCTTTTTTCATCGTTAAACTATAATTAGTGCAGAATGTTGGACTAACAAAAGAGACCAATACATTGTACAGGTTCAATGCAAGCATTCTTGAGGAATGTTGTAAAACACCAGAAAACAAAATCTACCTTTGCTATATCTAAAATAATTATGTAAAATAAAAGAATGAAACAGAAATGACTGGATGTCAAATTGTAAATTTATTAACCCATGGGCGGTCAGAACCCCTAGTTTGCGATCCACTTCATTATGTAGGTTAGGAATAGTTTATATATATATATATATTTGTGTAAAATGAGTTGGCATTCCATCTAGTGTGTACCTCCCCTCGTGCCCTAAGTCTCCTGGGATTAGCTCCAGGCCTTCCATGACACTGTATAAAGGATAAAGTGATATAGCTGATGAGATGACCAAGCTTATGACCAATCAGAATAAAGCCTTCAACTTAGCTGTTATATAAGAGTGTTTATTAAGAACAAAGTGTTTAAAGCACAAACGACACTACTGTACTGTACCTGTAACACTTACGTCAGCACCACACAAATTAACATGCCATTATCTTGGCAGTGTCACTGCTGTGCTGAGAGTAATCCATCATTTGAACAATATCTGGTCAGTGCTGGTCCTGTGGTGGTCCCCTTTATTGATGGGGGAAGTAAATAATACTTGACAAACTGATGAAAAGTGCACATAAGCTTGAAGAACGTCTTCCCCTGAGCGACATTTTAACATTCAGTGCCTTGTCATGTCATGCTAACAGGATGTTACTGATGCACCAGGTATCAATAATGCATGGGATTGGATCAAAAGTCTTCACAGTATAGTTTCCTATTTATAAAAGATACTTCAATCACAGAAAAGCTACTGTAGTTTGAGGATGTCTTTCAAGGCCCTGTTCATCATTTATTCCATGGATGTACCCATGCTGGCCTTCCAACTCTATTTCTTTGCGACAAAAGAAAAGAAAAAAAGGGTGAATGTATTTCCAGTGTGCAGCGCTAATAAAGATCAAGTCCAGCCAGCGGAGCATGCCTTTTCTTTTGGGTATATTTATAGCTTTCGTGATTGCAGATTGTTGCACATACACTTTCCATAGCGGAGTCACTCGGTTTGATTTATTTGGTGGTGACCATGAAATATTTCATCATAAAGTAATATCAGGGGGGATAAAAAAAAAAAAAAAAAAGAAGATTTTGGAGTTGGTTTATATTGCAGCAGATTTAAGAATATGAAAGGATTTGTCCGAAGCCAGGCTTCTTCATTCCCTTGTTACACCCCGTCACCGCTCCCCTACCCCTCTCAAAGCTCTCGGCTCAAATCTGACTTCAGGTCAAAACATGGCTTTAGTACAGCGTCCCATCTGTTTTAATTAAAAGACCACACAACTACAAGAGACTGTGTGCATGGTCACCGTGCTCCTGCTCCCCTGTTTTATTTTGAGTTTTCCGAAAGCTTGTTTTGTCTGTGTAGTGGTGTGTGTGTAAACATGACTGAAACAAGCCAATACATAATATATATCATTATATCAAACATTGTCATTGGTTGTAGTATCAGTAGTTTTACTTTACTATATACGTATTTTCGCGGCACGGCGCCTTGCACCTCCAGGGTTGAAGGGTTAGATTCCCGCTTCGGGTATGTGTGCATGGAGTTCCTGTGCTTGGTGGGTTTCCACAGGGTTCTCCAGTTTTCTCCCACAGTCCAAAGACATGCAGATTAGTCGAATTGGCGTTCCAAAATTGCCTGTAGTGTGTAAATGTTGACCAGAGGTCCTACCACGGTTTGAAATAAGGCCTTCAATGGTCACCTTCGTCCTCTACGGTCCCTAGAATAGTTTCTAGATGGATGGATGGAGTGATGGATACTCATACAGTATGTGTACGCATATACAGAATATGCCTTTATGTAATTGTAGCTGATATTACTACTATTTATGTACATTCTGAGTCACATAAACAGGACGTACTAACGTAGTACACCATTATAGAACGTCTGCATATTGAAAGCATGTCCTCCGAACGAATGTTTCTTCAGCACATCATCTAGTTTTATATATTTCTTCATTCGTTTCGGCAGCAATCATCACCGCCGCAGCAGCAAATACACTGAGATCTCCCGAGTGCCATAAAGAAGGCAAATATGTTTTCGCTGTGATTCTGTTTTGAACATAGGGAGCTCTTTATAAAATGAGAAGATAGTATTATAGCCCTCGTGTGCCTCGTCTTGCTGCCTGTGATGCTTATTAATTCTTATAGCAGGGTTCAGAATGGAGAGCAGAGCGCATCGCCAGGCACCAGCTGTTCAGAATGGACACAGGCACGGCCTCCGAGGGACAAAATCTAGCCTGCAGGGTTATAAAATTGATTCAAACCGTCAAACTTAAGTGTCACATTGAAAGCACAAGTGCAGTTTGTAAGTATAAGAATGATTATATAAGTATATACAATAAGTAGTGTTTATACATTGTCACTGTATGGTACTTTTACTGTATATGTCTAATGTATGGTTGAATGAATTGGATTTTTTTTAAATAATAATTTGAGAAGGCAACTAAACTTTTAAAATAGACTAAATTGAAAACATAAGCAGTATAACTTTTTACTGTATAATGAGTCGTTATGAGTTGGCACAGTGGTGCTGCTTGTAGTGTAGCAGCCTTACAGCTCCAGGGTCCCTGGCTTCACTCTCAGATTACTGCCTGTAACTGGCGTTTCCGTGTATGTCCTGTGCATGTCCTGTGCATGTCCTGTGCATGTCCTGTCTATGTCCTGTGATTGTCCTGTGTATGTCCTGTCTATGTCCTGTGATTGTCCTGTGTATGTCCTGTGAATGTCCTGTGCATGTCCTGTGAATGTCCTGTGCATGTCCTGTGTATGTCCTGTGCATGTCCTGTGCATGTCCTGTGTATGTCCTGTGTATATCCTGTGTATGTCTTGTGAATGTCCTGTGCATGTCCTGTGTATGTCTTGTGCATGTCCTGTGTATGTCTTGTGCATGTCCTGTGTATGTCCTGTGCATGTCCTGTCTATGTCCTGTGCATGTCCTGTGTATGTCCTGTGTATGTCCTGTGTATGTCCTGTCTATGTCTTGTGAATGTCCTGTGCATGTCCTGTGTATGTCCTGTGCATGTCCTGTATATGTCCTGTGAATCTCTTGTGCATGTCCTGTGTA
This sequence comes from Clarias gariepinus, assembly GCF_024256425.1. Classification (NCBI taxonomy): domain Eukaryota; kingdom Metazoa; phylum Chordata; class Actinopteri; order Siluriformes; family Clariidae; genus Clarias; species Clarias gariepinus. Next base: position 22,576,795 of record NC_071116.1, on the reverse strand, counting down.
TGTCCTGTGTATTTCCTGTGTATGTCTTGTAAATGTCTTGTGCAGGTTTTTCCAGCTTGAACGCATGTGGAGCTGCAATAATCGTTCTTACACCCGCAGTGGGAAGCGTATCGCAAATGTAACGTGATGTTTTCTGATTTTCAGCTCTAAAGCAAAACAGTGGAATGCATGTTGCCTCGGTAACAAACAAGCATCACATGGCATAAGCAGCAGCTGTGAGATGGACAAACATTACCTTCAGCAACATTTCCCAACACGATTGCGTGTTCAGTTTTTCAGTGTTCAATATTTACAGAATTTATAAGAGTCATGAATGTTGCTTTTAATTAGTAAATTAGAGCCAAGCGAGAGGGTGGTAAGGAAATGATTTTTAGTTGTATCAACATGAGTAACAACAAGAATGCAGCTATTTTGCTGATGTTCTGCAACCCTAAATATACAGTAACTACAAATAGATGAGCTATTTTGTTCTTGAATAAAAATAAATAAATACCAGATATTATTGTATATTGACATTAGTGTGCCAAAAGTCATCGTCCTGTGGGCCAAAAGACATTGGGAGCAACTGACTTCATGCTATTCTGACTTTATGTATTGATCACCACATCTGCACTTTTAACCTGGACAACAAGTTAGAACAAACAGTGAACTTGAAATTGTGAGCAAATATGACACAGAGACGTTTGACATGATTTGTGCATGATTATTGTCGGAGAAGTTCCTCACCCATCCTACTGCAAATAATAATAAGGTGTTATTATATGTTATGTGCAAATAATAATAAGGTGTTATTATATGTTATTTATATTGTAGTAATAAGTATTAAAGTATTTTTTTTGTAAAAAAAAAAAAAAAAACTAATCTTGAAATGTTTTATCACTTTGTGAAAGTAAGACAACTTTATAACCTTTAAAATATAAATATCACTGTAAAAAATAAAATGTTGACTCAAAAAAAAAATTAAGGCAACTTGTTGCACAGCTTCTTTGAGTTCGCTCAATTAACTGGGTAAGGTGACATGTCTTCCAAATTATATTTTTTTAAAAGTGTTTTGATAGTTTAAAAGACTTATTAATTTAATAAATGTGAACTTGTCATATTTTTTTACATCCCGGGTTTAAATTTATTGAAGCAGGTTTTTTGTTTTTAGTTAACATGTAACACAATGTAATGTAAAAAGCTGTAAATGCATGCTTGAAAGTTTCTTCCAAATTGTATTTTAAACCAAAAGTAACACATTATCACAAATAAAATTAAACTAAAAAGAAACATGACAAAATGCTTTCACAGTCTAAACTTCACAAAACAAGGAAAATAGTACAAAACATTAATAATAATTATAAAAAAATCCATCACAACAGTGAAGTTTATGACACTGGTCAAAGTTGGTAGGGGAGTCATCATCTGCAATCGCAATAGGACGCCCACTTTCATCCCTCTGGTATGTCTGTCACCAGGACAGTGCAATAAACAGTATAACAACAACAACAACAACAACAACAACAAAAATCACTTTTGAGATCTATCTTTTCAATGTTGTTACATTTCTTTTTGTTTCATAAAAGTCTTGGATCCTACTGTACTAGAATAATGTAGACAAAATATATATAAAAAAAAAAACACCTCATAAATTCTTAAAATTAGTTTGTCTCTGAGCTAAATAAGTTCAAGATAATCAGCTAAAGTAAAATAGGAGCCTGTTCTCTCAATTCTACATACAAGGTGAAGTCCCAGCTTCAGGAAATCTGGAAATGCATTTGAGAGAATGTGTTCTAAAATGTAAAATGCAACGATTACAAACACATTCATGGCACAAATACTGTATATTTTGATGAGTTTCGAAGAGTTATTAGGAAGTCTTCCAGCTTTTTCACTGTCTAACGTTAATTAAACAATTGCACCAAGCACTACAGTATGTACCTTGCAAAAAGCACCATATAATAACGCTCATTTATGTTAAGAGAATTTCTACAAAGGACTTCAATATAAATAGAGACACTTACCGAAGTTTAAAAAAGTTGTCCGTTAAACGCTAATGCTGCTAATTTACATGATGTTCAAAATGCGCACAGCGCCCACCATGCATGTTTAAACTTCCAAACCAACTTCTACTGTATGCATGTTAACTTGCATTAGCAAGTCTGTTCAGTAATTAAACCTTAGTTGTCCCAGCGTTTTTTTTAATGAACTTGTTTTCTCTAGTTTAGTCAGCTTTTTCATGTCTTATTGTCCAAATTATTAAGAAATACTCGTTATGCCAACATTTTTCTAGTTGGATTTTTTAGTGTTTTAAATGCATCAATGTTAACATTCTGCTTGCTTACATTCACATTGGTTGATAACTCAGTGGACTGTAACTGTAAAATCTCCAATGTCTAGATGATATTATTACATTCAACTTTAAGTTTTAGCTAGTATAGAAAAACAAACTTACTACATCATATACAAATGCCATTGTTCATGATCTTCAAGGATCTATTAGCCTTTAGAGCATGAATTTCTGTAGAATCATCTTTAAACATCATGTTTTGGATTACATTTTAAAGGTTCCTTATTTTCCTTATTTCCTTACCAAGTTAACGAGTCTCAGAGCTCCTCCAAAGTGTGTCTGTTAATGAACAATTGACTGTTATTACAGTACAGCGTTCTTTAGGCATGAGCAATGCCTGCCATCTTTTCATATTGTTCCACTATTACAATTATATTCACTTTTGTCTCCATCATTATTGCTTGGCACTTCAGCAGTACCAGCTTCATTGCTGGGGCTTTGACGGACAGCCTGGACTTGTACTGTACTTGCAGAAGATGCACGCCTCACGCTTGTAATAATGTATGCTGGACATGTGATCTAAATTCCACGATTTAACATGTGCTCACTCATGTTCGTATCTTCGAAAGTTTGTAACTTGAATGCTAGTATGTAGGGAACTTACAGTATTACCAAGCCCTGTCTATTATGAGCACTGCAGAGCTGAGCAGTAATCCAGGGAAGTGTTATGCTTTGTATGAGGTCACATCGGGAGGAACATTTAATTTGCTTGTTTAAGCTCAGGCCAATAAAAAATTCTTCAATGACAAAGAAAAAAGCCAATTTCGCATAACTACTGTATATATTTTCTTCCCCCTTAAGAAACTACATCATAACTGAAAGCAGGAAATTGCATGGTGAATTTGTGTTTGCTATTGGCTTCTTTATCTAATGTGAATAAACTAGAGTTTAACAATACAGCAAGCTCCAAAGACTATATGGCATGTCTGTGTAATGACATAAATGTGACAGTGATACAAAATCCTGACATTTGCCCAGACAGTAAGACTGAGAGAAAGATATTAAATGATATTAAATATATTAAACAACAAAACCCCCCATTAACTTCTATTTATTGATTAGCTAATGTATTTAGTCACTGTACTTACAAAAAGATTGAATCTTTTGGGTTGTTTTTAATCTTTAAAATTCAGATTATTAAAAGATTGATAAAAAAAAATGTGTGTGGTGATAAAAAAAAAAAAAATCCAGTGGAACATGTTATCCTTTCTGTCTCTTCTCCTCCTATCTTCATGGCTGCCCTTGTTTCTTCTGACAGTCTACATGCATGCTGTGAATTGAGTCTCTCACCTCAGGCCTGGACATGTCTCTTTTAAAAACGTGAACACGAGAGAAAATCAGAGAACCATATTTCTATCTCCACATCATTTCACAAAAAAACATAGCTTTGACAGGAAAACAGTCTCTCTATAGCTGTCTTCTCTGTCAATTTGTCTCAAACACCAGCCTCTATGTCTTAATCTATTTCTGTCTCAATTTTCTCAAGTTTCTCTCCATTGCTCTTTCATTCACTCGATCTTCTTTTCTCTTTCTTAAATTCAAATACAATATTAAAGGGGACCTATTATGCAAAATTTACTTTAAAATTATTTTGATATACAGTATACAGTGAGTTTTAAGTGTGCGGTGACTAACAAAAAAAAAAAAGAGCGGGAAAAAACCCTTGTGTAATTTTTTTATTGGCTGGGATCATTTAGATTTCACCCCTAATGTGACCTCATATACCGTAGGAAGATCCCCTCCCATAGTTCTCTGGTGGGAATTAAAGAACTTTCTTCGTTCTCTCTGTTGGTCTCCGTCTCTTTGTTTCTTTCTTTCCTCTCTGTCTCTCTTTCACTGCCTCTGTTTTACCTTTCTTGAATCTGCCTGTCTTTCTCTTTTTCTCCTTGTCATTGATTTTGTATCATTATTTTTAACTGTCTCTCTGTCTGTCTGTGTGTTTATCTTCCTATATTTTTGTGTCCATGTCTTTCTTTTCCTCTTGATTTCATTTCAATTAAACAGTGTTTTATTGGTATGATATCATTGTTAAAAAGCAAATAGTGCAAGTTGATTAAAACAAAATGTACAGAATACACTTATCTGTATCATATATGTCTTATAATATACATTTTATTTTCTTAATGAACGTACCCCATTGTGCATTTAAAGTAGAAATCTGAACAGTCAGTCAATGTCAGGGAGAAATTAAAAATTTTACTTGTTATATTAAACTAGACAGTGTTAAAAAAGCACAGGTCAATACTCTGCTAAGTGTTGGTTTAATGCAAAAAAAAAAAAAAAAAAAAAAAAAAGCTAATTACAAAATAACCAAGATCAGAGATGTCTGGATAAGACAGGACAAAGCTTTATTAATCTGTCTGCAAAAGAGTATTAAATCTTTTTTCCCCTTTAGTTAGCCAGTTACCTTAATGTCTTGACAATGATGAAATAATGGCTGTGAATAATGTTTAAAAAAAATGTTGTATGAAGATTAATATGAAAAATCTTTAATATGAACAAATGCCTGGATCCAAAACCTACAGTACGTATCTTGGGAATTCCGGGCATGAAGTGGGAGTACATACAGTAGTCAGTAGAACACATTTTCAAACACTTATTCATACAGTAATTTATAAATTTTAAATTATAAACTTTAAATAATGTTAGTTTGTTTTATTTTTTTTCTCTAATTTATACATTTTTATGAATATAACATATCTTTTGCATCCACTAAACAGTTGGCACCCCTTATATCTAGCGCCGCTCACTAAAGCTTTCAGCTGATTTGGCACTAGGTTTTGGGCTGGCCTTTGATAAATCAATGAATCTTTTATTATCCATGATAGATGCAAACACTCAAAAGTATTGATATAGTCTTGATCATTATTACATACACTACTGTATATGTGCAAAAGTATGTGCACTTCACTGTATCTGCATGACAGTGTCTCTGTGCACAGAACGATCTCCATGAAGACATGAGTGCTCACCCAGTATCAGTGCTTGACCTCAGTAATGCTCTTGTGTCCCAGTTACTCAGCCATACTCCAAAATCTAGTAGAAAAGCTTACAAAATGTGTATATTGTGAAATTAGATTTTTGAACAAATATTGCTAGGACTTTATGACTTTTGTTGCACCACAACAGAATTTGTGCCTCTAATGTCTGTTGTTAATATTCTGTTACGAATCTGTGCACGATATGAGTTACTTTTACTAGGACTTTGTGTTGGATCTCATTTAACACTAGTGATTTGATTGTTCTGATAAAAGTTTAAAGACATACACATAACGAGTTTTTTTTAATGTATCATCACGCAGGCAGCATGGTGGCTTAGTGGTTAGCACTGTTGCCTTGCACCTTCAGAGTCTGGGATCGATTCCCGCCTCGGGTCTCTGTGTGTGGAGTTTGCATATTTTCCTCGTGCGTTGTGTTTCCACCGGGTGCTCCGGTTTCCTCCCACTGTCCAAAGATGGATTGGCACCCTATCCAGTGCCACATGCCTCGAGTCTCCTGGGATAGGCTGCAGGGCAGAATTTGCTGTCATTCCCATAACATACTGTATCTCTGTTCAACTCGTACTCCTGAGTGTTTGAGCAATTGGTTTAATGCAGCATGTGGCACATTTACATAATACAACATGTGCAAGTGTGTTTCAATGTGTATCAGAGTGTGTACTATGTTGTAAGGGCATAACCATAGGACACTAGGTTGTGAACTCTGTCTGGGTTTTATACACTGCTGAGTTTTAATGAGATAAGATCATTAAGGTCATTCTGGGTGTTTTAATTATTAATTAAATTTGCATATGAATGCTTTTACAGTACAGGCACTGAAGGCTCGCAGTGACAAAGTCTGGTTGGTTTTCCACTGATCTAAGTTTTGTGGGTCCCGACAGCGCACTCGGAGACTATTAAAAAGAATAAAAAAGACAGCGATCCTGGCTAGAATAGGGTAAATCTTAACGATGGAAGACACTGCACTGGCCCTGCTTTTAGCTTAAACTAGGAGCAAATTATCTCTCGGCTTCGATTTTCCACAATTCAGACATCAGAAAAGTATCCACATCCGACAGATTTTAACTGAGCCCATTTCACAGTATAACACACTAACGCAGCCTTCAAGTGCCTCTCAAATGCTCCCACTTGGCAAGCCGTAATTATGGTTGCTCATTTGAACACCCATTTAGAACATACTGTTCTAGTCTCAATGAGTTCTTCGCTTTATCTAATAACAGCTTCTTGATCATTTCCACATATAGCCTTTTGTTAGTGCTGGAGTGAAGGAGCATTAAAGACAAAGTTTTTGGGAAACAGCCCACACATTCGCCATCATGTTGATCGACATGATGTCCAGCATTGCAAAGGCAAGCACACAGCCACACCTAACAATACGGAGGCATCAGCAGTTCCTCTACAAGTTTATAGGTGTGGTGGTCTGGGAAACTGTTCTAATATTAATGCTTGAACATTTACTGCTGGGAAGTGGCTTGCATAATTGATCTTTATTTTGTTTTTGTTTCATTAAAAAAATGGATCGGATTATACTGTATGTCATGAATGTACATGTCTGTGTTTGGCCTGGTTAAATACCTCAGTAATTGCATACTTGTATCAGCGAGTCAGTCAAGAAATCAGGATTTGAACTCCTACTCAAAAGTATTGCATAGAGGTTAGTGAGATCATGAACGCGTGCTATTGTTTTGGTGTTTTTATTTCCTTTCCCTTGGTGGAGGGACTAAGGGAGATTTATAAGTCCTAATAGAGTAGAGGCGGGTTTGTCACTGGAGATGGAGTTTCTTTATAAGCAATCTTCTCTTCAGACATGTATACTATAAGACCAAATCAGGAGCTTGGCACTACTTGATTGACCTTGATTGAAATTCTATATAGTTCTCGGCCAAATTGAGAGTGGAGTTTGGAAGAATTCTAAATTCTAGATCTAAAATCTTGCATAATAATTTCAGCACCTACTGAAACATTTATTACGTTTATTAACCAAACTGTTGGCCTTTAAAAAGCTCTTTTTATGTGTTTTAGATTCTCAGCAATTGACGGAGCAAAAAGGGATAGCTACAATAACACAACGCAATAAAATCCTTTAATACTAGCTAATAATGTTTTAAATTGCATGTGTGTAGTATGTGCATGTAGTACAACTAGTTTGCACACTTGACAAAAAGCCAACAAGCCAACGATTTAGACATAAGATGTGGTGTTCTGTGGCCACTTGAAATATAAAATACATCATTCTGTATTTCCTGTCAGCTACGGTACAAGTTGAGAACTGTTACTCTGATATGATATCTCAGATACTCTCATATCCACCTCTTACTTTTCCTGGTATGTACTTTCTGACAGTAACCCATCTTTTTCTAGGGACATTTTGTCAGTCCCTCTCTCTACCCTGTCAAACTCCACCTCCACCTCAGTCCCTCTATTTACCACATGGATCGATGGAAAGAGCGCAGTGCTGACCCAGTATTATTTGGGTAGTGGACCATTCTCAACACAGTAGTCTGTAAGTAACAGTAAGACAACAAAGCTGATTTCTTTCCATTCACAATGTGTGCTCTACCCTTTAAGCCCTGTCGCTTTTGACCACAGGACTGCTACTGGTTGTATATTTTCTAGCTAATGAACTGTTTTTTAGCACGGGCGTCACAGTAAGTTTTTTTGTGAAATCCCAGAAATACTGCTGTGCCTGATGCACTTGAAGCAGGACCACACACTACCAAGATAGCGTGACTGCTGTGCTGAGAATGGTCCATCACAGAAATGATATCAGGTCAGCAGTGGTCATAGGATTGTAGCTTTCCTTTGATGGACATGGTACTCTGGCTGAAAAATTGCACATAGCAACACTGTCATTTTTACGTGCAAAGTGATGGTAGATCCATCTGATAAAATGGCCAATCAGTAAAAAAAAAAAAAAATGCAATTCATGAAAGACAATTCCTGATTTTTGCTCGTGTTTAAAGGGAACAAAAACTCCAAGCTGAACAGAGTGGTGTGGAAATAACAGCATAGGGTGTGCAAGGACAAAGTGCCCTTCTCTTACTTTGATTTATGCGGCTTTAAACTAATATTAAATGGTAATATCCCATAATTACCCTGACCTACTTGAAGCATAATTCACATTCACTTTGTAAAGGTCCCCTTTGCCTTTCTTTCATTTCCCTCCAGGTGAAAAAGGTCAGCTGATATAACTCGGTAGCAGCTGCCTACCTTTTTACATTCTTCCCTTTCAGCTAATACTGAAATGCGTAAATGTCACAGACAATGTTTGTCTCGGTGACTGGGAAAAATTTAACTCCAGCACAAAGCTTTTGGTTTAGTATAAGTTGAGGGATTGGCTCAGGATTAATCATGTGTTAAATAGGTAAACATCTCATTCACCATGAACTGAAGTATTACGCTCTAAGATCCTGTAAATGTCAACTCCTGACATATCAGAGAAGGAGGCTTTAGATTGGATGATTTGTAACATATATAATATAATGTTGTAATAGAATATATGTATATAACACTGTCTGGCCGAAAAACCCTCATCATTTGAATTGAAATAAGCAAATACATAAGAGCTTTTAATCAGGTAATTAAGACAGTTATTTAAATATTTCTGCTTGTAACAGTTTCCTAAAGCTTCTCATTTCTTAACAACCATGTCAAAAGATAAACGCTGTTTTCATGAAAAAGATGTTTCAGAAGGGTCCAACTATTGGCCCCATCAAGCAAAGAAAACTGGGATTGGGTCGGGAACTGAACCATCAACTTAGAGGGAAAAAATGTATCACTTAAATGCTTGGTGAAGTTTTATCATAAAAAAAAAATGTCAGTACAAATCATAACTATATTTAATAATGAAAGAGTTTTTCAACAGGTGCACACTGCATCAAAAACTCACAGGATTGGGACTAAATAGCTGTGTGGCCATAAAAACAAAAACACTTGTGAGGCTTATACAGTAGGTACTGTAGCATATAAAGTAGATTGGACTTTGGAGCGATGGAAAATGGTCATGTGGTCTGATGAGTCCAGATTGACCCAATTCCAGAGTAATGGGCGTGTCAAGGTAAGAAGGGAAGCACATGAAGCGTGGCGCCCATCATGAATAGTTCCCATTGTACAGGTCTCTGGAGGCAGTTTTAAGATCTGGGGTTGCTTCAGTTGGTCAGGTCTGGGCCCAGCAATGCTACAGTACTGCATATGAAGTCAGCTGATGACCTGAATGTACTAAATGAGCTGGATATCGCATGTGTGGAGATTTTATTTATAGTGGCACAGGCATACTTCAAGATAAAAATGTCAATATTTATTCAGTTTAACTTGTGAAAGAGTAGTTTTAGAGCATAAACAATCATTTCCACACATGAGTTGCCCACTACAGAGTCCTGACCTTAACCTCATGGAAAGGCTGGAGAAGACCTCAAGAATGGATATAACTCTGGATGAAGATGAATGTTAAGTCATTGCTCAAGGTTGTTAAAACAATGTGGTCGAAGATAAATGTGGTCCAAAGAACCACATTTTTTAACAGGCAGTAAATATACAATATACTATACAGTATATATTAAAAGACAGATGAATGTTCTGTGCATTTACATTATAATACTGAAAAGTAAAATTTTATTTAAAAGTTCAGCAGACAGTGATTTTTTTTTTACTTAATAAACAAGTGCAGTCTGCTTAAGGGATTTCTGAATAGAATAGATTGATGAAAATTTAATTAGACTGTACAAAGCATTAAAAAATAATAAAATGGGAAGATTGGTCCAAACATCCAAGAGAACATTTCACTGCTTGCTGCAGACTTTCTCTCTCACCTGCTTGTTTTCTCTGCATGTTCTCGGCACAGAACATTGGCTTTGCCAAGGTGATACCATTAGCTGCAGAAATCGTTAACTTTTTCCTTTTTTTTTTCTTAACCAATTTATTTGAAGTTTTGGAATAAAAAGCTTTGACCAAAGTATAAAAAAATCTTAAGTTTCTAAGTATTTTGGACAGTACAGTACTTAAAAGTAGACTGAATCTCCTCATTAACTAGAAAATAACTTTTATGGACATGTTCAGTAGACGTTCATTTAATGACTATAATTCCCCCCCATCCCCCAATTTTTTTATTTTTTATTATTTGGCTCTTTATTTAAATGTTTGCAGTAAAAATGCCTGGTTACTTATAAAGCCCTTGAATTATTTCTAACTGCTGATCATTCCATAATAACTTTTGACATTATTTATTCTCTAACACATTTATAAGTTAGTTATTTTCAGATTTAGATTTTTCTATTTAAGTGAAAGTATCTATCAGTTACAATAAATCAAATACCAAGTGCTGTATACTGTACATTACCGTTAGTAATGATGCAGTGTGATTTTTACCAACCCATAGCAGCATTTTAACTTTGAGATCACACGGTATAGCAGCACATCTGCAGAACTGCTGATTCTATATGGAAAACTTTTCCCCCCATTTTATTTTGTAGACTGAATTCCTCCTTGTTTTTTTTTTTGTTTTGTTTTGTTTTTTTCCAGCAACAGCTACAACCTTTTTTGCTCTATAGTTAGAATTTTCACTATCAACCCACGGCCATCAATCTGTAAGTGTGAAGGCTCAGCTGTACCTCCTTCCAATGTGCAAAAAGCCTGATGCAGCACCTTTTCTACCTCCCAACCATGGAGCATTGTCAAACACCTCAGTGCGCTTGGAGGAAAATTCTGCCTGCTTGATCACACCACACTGCAGGTGTCTGGGCTTCTGGGACTGTGGGTGCTTTACAAAAAAAAGAAAAAGTAACACTAAGGCCAAAGAGATAGAACAGGTTTGAAGTAGGTTTGTTTGTGAACTCATATGAAAAAAATCGAAAGCGGAAAAAAACATCAAGTCGACTGATTTCGATACCAACATTGATTTTTGGAATGTAATGCCAAGTACAAGATTGCAGTGCTAAAGTAATGGCACCCAATGAATTATGAGAGCTAACTCTCAGGTCATAAAATAAAAACAGATTAAACAGATTAACATGATCAATATTCAAATTTTTTCTACCAAACTGGATACAGTACTTACTCGTTTATATTTTGTAAAAAATAATCACACCCCTTTAAAATGATCATAAGACAAATACAGATTTCTTTAATCCAACTGTAGTTATTCAATGCAATGTCTAACAACGCCGACAGGTAAAAAAACAAAACAAAAAAAAACCAGAATCACTGATTTTGAAAAGGATCATCAAAGATTTGATTATTTTAAAGGAAGGTGATTCTTTTCTCCACCCACGGTAGTTCTCATTCTGCAAAAAATACCTAAAAAGTAATATGATTAATATTATGTCTTGAAGATTGTCTGCAAAAATAACCATTTGACACATTTAGTATGATAAATCATATATTACTCGTTCCATTAAAAAAAAAGAAAAGATGTTAATATGGCATCAGTTCTCTTTTCTGTTTTTTTTTTTTTTTTTTTGGGGGGGGGGGGGGGAGTTCTCTTACTCATTGATAATGTTAATCTGTCCAATAAAGCAAATGGAATTTTGTTCTAATATAAATTCACTTGTGGCAAATTTCAACACATGATTTTCAGGAAGAAATCAAGCAGGCATGGATACGGCAAATGATTTCAAAATACTGCAGACGTCCTTTTTGACTCTATAGGCCCATCGGCTCCAGCAGGTTTTAAAAAATAAAGGACATTATACTAATCATCAAGTGTTGTATAGCAAGTTCATTGTGTAAAATCGGGGTAGCTCAGCTGTTAAAGAGTTTAACTACGGATTGGAAGGTCCTAGGTTTAAGCCCCAGTTCTATCAAGTTGCCAATGTTTGGCCCTTGAGTAAGGCTCTCAACTGCTCATATGTAAAATGAGATAAAAGGTACTGTAAGTCGTTCTGAATAAGGGTGTCTCCCAAATGTCATGATGTAAAATAACTTGGCATTATTATTATTATTTTTTTTTAAAGAACGTCATAAAAACATTAAATTTCAGTTTAGTCTTAATCCTTTTGGCCACCACTATCTTTTTTTACACTTAAAAAAAAAAAAAAAACCTGCATATAACGATAGCCAGAAATGTTTTCAGTGCATCAGTGTGTGTCTGGACTGGGATCCTGCAGACAATAACAACAACAGCAAAGCATGAGCATGAGCTGCCAGTTATAAAGCCCAAATAAAGACCACAGTCATGGTAATAGCAGGCTTTGGTAAGTGCCTAGCCTGGGTCATGGTGGCTTAAATTAAGCTGTTAATGTGTTTTTATGTGCATGAAAAGAGCTAACTAAATCTGTTTAAAAATAGCAGGAATGTACTGTAGGTATACAATTAACCCTGTGAGCAATTCTAAAAATGAAAAAAAAAAAAAGGTCCCAGACACGCAGAGATCAATTATGAACTGATTAATGAAGAAATGGTCAGGAATTCACAAGCCATGTTGACAGTACTGGCCTTTCTACTTCTGTTTTTTCCCCACATTCTTTTCAGGGGTATAGGGTTCATTTTAAAGGAACCAAAAGACCCATTCCTTTTCAGTTTGACACAATATCCCATCCTCTTCTACAGTACATCATGCTTCTCCCCTGTATGGAACTGACAAGGGCTTTCATGCAGATAGAAAGGGAACACATGCTAATTATTCTAATAGGTTATTATAAGTGTTATCCTTTCAAAATGTCAATCCAACAACATGCATTCTTTAGGATTTTTGTAATAGGTTTTCATGCTGGTACACATTCTTGAGGTGTCGACAAGCCGCTATGACAATGAGCAGCTTTGGTTTGAAGTCAGTGCTTAAGGTATCTGAATCTTTGAAGTCTGATATACTGTATGTATGAGGCTGGATAAAAGCAGGAAAGCTTTTGATGCCTTTTGCTTTAGCGCCCTTAAGAGTGAAAGGAATCATAGAGTTTGTTTTGGAAATAGTGCGGTCAAGAGAATAACATACAGTATTTATTCATGTCTATTGATGTGGGCAACAAAATTTAACTTTTATTCAGTTCCCTAGCCAAAATAAAGTCATGTTAATGAAATGACTTGAAATAGGTTAAGAATCGTCTAACACATTATTAAAACCTAGAAGTACAGCAATGGTGTTGCATTGCGAAAAATAACCAGTAGAAAGCATACAGTAGCTACTGGCATGTTTAACAGTAAACGTACAAGCATTTTCACACTTGTAATAAGAACCCAGAGGGTTTGGACTAAACAGCTGTGTGTCATGAGTCTAATATATACTGCATCTACAGTATATTGTAAATATCAGTTATATCAGTTAATATAATGCTGATCAAATTATTCATGACCCACACACACACACATCATAACTTACTGTATACATTGTTTGTGCCAATGATTGTAAAGAATGCTAATCAACAAAGGGAAATTTAAGCAAATGGTACTTATTCAATTGAAGATTATTTCAGAACAGCAAATAAATCAATAAATAGATGTTGGTTTTAAACTTATTGCGGTCTTTTAGCAGAAATGGAAATTGCATTTTTCAGTTCAGGAATATAGTACTGTATATACTAGGGTCATTTTAGTTAAACCTTTTTTTTTTTTTTTTTAGCAGCATAACAGAGCACAGTTATAAGAGTAAACTTTATACTAAACTAAATAAACTAAGTAAATACTAAATTAGTAAATAAAAATTATAATAAATAACTTATTTTTCTGTGCAATCCTCTGCTACAGTAATACCCTTATCCCAGTGTTTGTAGTACCATCGAGGTAGAAAGTTTGCTCAGTATGCCAGAGAAATAACTAGACTGCCTGCTTCCTCCCTGAAACACTGGCCTCCCAGGAACTCCTTTATAAGCCCAAATATGCTGAAATGGCTTGGAGTGAGATTAGGATTATACTGTACAGCTTTGGGGCTCTGAGCAACCTCGGCCGGGATCAGGGATTTAAGATTCAAGGATGAATAAGTTCTTTAAATTATCTATACCGATTAAATGCTTTACTGTGACTAGGGGTTTTATCACTGTACTGTGCTTGAAGTCTTCTGAAAATGTCAATCGGTTTTATGCCTTGATCACAGCTTTATATATACAGTACAGTGGAAAATATGAACATTTAACCATGCAGTGAACATATCTTCAGATAATAATTTCTTTTAATATATTTAAGGGAAAAAAACACTTACATACATAAAAATAATTAGACTGCTTATTGTTCATTATTTTATCTAAAGACAGACAGCACCACCATACTGTCTTTTAACTTTAAGTCCTGATTTATATTACAGACAGACTTGGGTGTTGGGCTTGGCTGTGTATCTTATTCAGAACTCAAGTGGCATGTGCTTCATGCTGAACACACATGCAGCGGGAAACAGATTGTCATGAAAGCAGCTTGCTTCCTTTAATGTAGGCATAAAAAGAGGGAAACTGTTTCTGTGGCTGAAATCTGTAAATTTCAGATGGTCAAATAATGGAAGCTTTATGATGGAAAGGGAACATTTTCCAGGAGTTAAGCACTGGAAATAGTAAAACAGCAAAGCTCCCGAGTGCTTGCATTGATATTTTTGGTCATATAGGTTCATAAGCATTTAAGATTAGTAGATTGTTGCTTTTTAAGTGTTTGGAATGAAGTTTTTACATTTCATGTTCAGATAGTATTTGCAGGTGGTTGAAATAGACAGAGTTTACCATTTTCTACCTTTTATCTTCCACCTATCTGAATGCTAAGACTTTTGGATACCCTTGATGGCTACCTTTTTAATGAACCTGGTATACATTCAAATAATAGTTAATAACCTTATTCTAGCTCGTTTCTAATGATGTAACACAGTATAAACATTGACATTGACATTTAGGCATTTGGCAAGCTCTGATATCCAGGACGACTTACAAAAAAGTGCGTTGAAGTTTCCATCATTGGATAGATACTTATACTGGGTTACTAGGTTACTAACTAAGTGCCATCAGTCAAACAATTGGGAAGAGGATTTACCTTGTATTTAATAGTTAAAAAGCGAAATATTGCCTTGTTGAATCATGGCTAAATTTACAGTATGTTACATAGGTAGTCTAATGGGGGCAGTTGTGGCTCAGGTTGTTGATCAGAGAATCTGGGTTCGAGCCCCTTCACTGGGGTTTGGGCCTGTTGGGTCCATGTTGAAGACCCTTACCTCTATGTCTACCCCGGCATGGTATGCAGTGCTGGCCCCAATACCAGATAGAAAAATGGGACAGGAACGGTCACCAGATGTAAATTGTACTGTATATATATATATATATTAGTGCTGTCAATTGATTACAATATTTTTATCTAGTTAATCACAGTCATAATCTGTGATTAATCATAATTCATACCATTTTAAAATGTTGGAATAAAGAAATGCATGAAAAACTGGTTAGAGTAACAGATTATGCAGTTTTATAATATCTCAAACTTTAATATTTAACAAATGTAAAAATCTCTCGAATCAAACCGACATTGCATGCTAGTCGTATGGGTTGGGGCAACCCACTGATTTCAGGGCTCAAACCCGGAGTGTCAGATCCAAAAATCCACACTGTGATTATGGAAAACCATTGAGGTCAAACTTGCTCATATGATTAATTTGCGTAAACAAAAACAGTAATGCATCAGAATTTCTAGATTGTATATAGCTTAATACAGTATGATCTTTTATAAATGCTTTTTTTATGTAAATATTTTAATAATGTTAGCTCAATGATTGTATAATGTAGATTACACAATATAATAGTTATTACAGGTTTAACTACAGTAGCTGCGTTGTGCTTCATTTTATTTGTAGTTCATCATTAGCTAGTTTAAGAAATTAAGGTAACTATAAGTGATACTGCTGTAGAAATATTAATATTAATATTAGATAAATAAATACATGCATAAACAATACAAAAGGTGTAAATATCCTGTGTAACCAGAGCTGCTTTAATCTCAATTAAAGTAAAGTTTAAATGTAGACAGATGTGAATCTAATCTGCGTCAGTGATTGCTCTAGGCATTCTTCCATACAGTGTGCTGATTAAATTTAAAATGAAAGTGAAATATTTTTTTCACAGCAGTGTGATTTCTAACTTGCTTCAGTCAAACACTCTATAAACAGTCATATTAGCATTCAGAATTTAATCTAATGAATGTTTGTAATATCCTCCCTACAGCTTCGGCTATATTGTGCATACTTTGAATACTTTATTTCTTAATTAGACCCCATCTATAATGGAGAACTGTTTACTTGAAAGGCAGTTTACCCAAAAGCGATTACACAGTGGATTATACGGATTATAGAGCTTTATTTTTATTGCTCCATCTGAAGCAGAAACATACACACACACACACACCCTCACACACACACACACACACACACACACACACACACACACACACACACACACACACACACACACTTTTTCTCTCTTTTATATATATACTCATGTCAAGGTTGGACAATAACTGATTTTTACATTTTTCAAGATTCTATTTTAGTCTTAATAAATACCTCTTAATCCTACTCCTAAAAGTAGGAGCAAATTGGCATCATTCTGAGAATTTTGGCCACTTACAGTAAGAGCAATTTCCTTCTCTGAGACGCTAAGCAAATATGGCTCAGGACCACTAAGTGACTGCAGTTGCCATCAGCCGAGACCAGGACTGTCTTCATGGTAAAATGGAACCGTTTCCAGTCAGCAGATGGGGACTCTTGACGGGGACTCAGATGGAGATCTTCAATCAAAAACAGCCCACCTGTATAAGACAGACAGTTCCTGAGGGCAATCAGTGCTTCCTCCTCAGACAGAGACCCAGTATATGAAAGACTGAAGTGAAGACTAGTGAGAGAAATCTTCACATGGAGTTTACCGATCAGGAATCAAAGCTAAACTTACCTACCTGAAACTTAAATCAAACAATGTAATCACTACATGGAATGAACAGACTATTAAAAGTTTATGCCTCCCCTCTCATTCCCATTGGAAATGCATTATGGTCTGACCGGATGAGGTAAGTTTATTCTGATTCTAAGACTGAGGTTTATTCTGAGATTTATTTCAATTGGCTTTTTATTTTAATTATTAGTGGAATATTGGAGTCATTGTAAATAAACTTTGTGTTCTGAGATGCTTTTCTGCCCAAGATCTGATTTACTGTAGCCTTCCTGTCAGCTTAAACCTGGCCCTTCGACGTCTCTGATTGTCGAGGTGGTTCAGACAATAAAACTGAAACTTAACAGGTTTTCATATACTTCTATGTAAAAATGAATGATCTCAAGTAATCATCTATTTCCAAAATACCCACGCCAGTTCATCTGGAAATAACAACATTGCCAAGATCAAAGGTCACATTTTGGTGATTGATGTCTGTCAACATTGACTGAACCTCTTCACATGTATCTGAACGAATTGATGCTGTATGCTGCTACTGTATGTTGGAGACAGTGTAGACTACTAGTATCCCTGCATTGTGTAAGATATAAACAAGCTAGTAGCCTAATTTATACCACCGTGACCCCGTCCAGGCAATTACTAAGGATGAATGCACCTTGCAAATCCAAGGTATTCGTTCACGTTTTCACATTAATGAATGTGGGCTTTCATCATATTCTTTCTAAGTCTTTTTGGTGTGTGTCATTACCATGACCAGACTACTTCTTCTTCTTCTTCTTAACATTGTATTGATTCAGATTTCAGCATTAGATTATGGGTGGCCAATTTATCATGTGCAGAAAAAGATATGTGTGCAACATAGACTTTTATTCCTTGGCAGTTAATTATTAATGTGGTTTCGTGTATATAAAAGGAAAATGACCAGGCCTTCCGTACTGTCATTCCTTTACCATGGGTTTACAATTATGCTTTTATTTTTATGCCCAAATTACATAGGCGAATCGTTATTGGCAGTACGAGCCGCAGAAATTCTTGGCTGGGGTATCTGGGGAATTAATTTTACACACAGCGGCAACCATTTGCTCTCATCTGTCATAGCTTACCACTTTGTCCCCACACACATACACGCACACGTTCCCACCGAGCCTGGCTATGAAGAAATGAAAATGAATTGGAAACTGTATTATGAAGCTGATCCGGCTCTCTGAGCCGGTATGGCTGAGGCTATAAAGAATCCAATTTGCTGTAGGGGTAATGGGGAGGATAGTACTTCGAGAGCACAATGGCGTATCTGTGTGTATTTCTTTTTGCTGATGTCTGCCAGTGGATTGTTCATTCTCCTTGAAAAGACAGAAAAGACACAACACATCTCACAAAGCATCCTTCCTGCAGGAGAAAAGGACAATCCTTAATGTAAGAAACAGTGTGAATAAATCATGTAATCCTTCTAATATGCATATTGTGACATTTCCACATATTTCTCTCTGACTAATGAATTAAGCTTTTCCGACTAGCTTGGCTCATTCGCAGCTTGTCTATTTAAGGCCTGAGGAAATAGCTGGCAGGCAGAACACTTTTGACACTGCCCTGCTCCAAGCTGTGATGGGCGTCAATGCTTTTAAGCTTACCGTACTGCTGTCTGCTCATCAGGCACCAGGAAAAAAAGAGTGTGTGCTGATCTGAATGAGTGTAATGGGGCCTGGCGAATACTGGTCAATGCGCTGAGAGCCTGAACAATTGATGTGCCCATGTGCCAGCAGGCCACATGCCGCCATGCGGGAGCTCCTGCTCGAAAAAAGCATCATGATTAAACAGCCCCTAATGCTGTTCCAGCCCTAATTGGTCTCCCTTTAGAGACAACCAACATGGTGGAAACTAGGGCAGTAGCTTTATCTCATGATACTAGTGAAAGCAAAGAAAATGCAGTACATTCAAAATGAAATTTATCTGCAGAATTTAAAGAGAAAATCGATGTCAAGATTTATTCTCAATATGTAATCTTCACTGATAAGCAGTGCTGCCAACTTTTCAGAAATGTTTGAAATGAGATTCTAAAAATAAGAGCATTGGTTCTGCACTTACACAAACATAATGCCTCCAAATTATTTATTTATTTTTTTTTTCTATTTAACACATTTTTTTTTTTTGATGGTCCGGTGGTGGCTCGGTGTGTAAAGGCTCTGAGTAACTAATCATAAGGTTGACGGTTCACGCCCTAGCTCTGCTAGGTTGCAGCTGTTGGGATGAATTGAGGCCCATAACCCTGTCTGCTCCAGGGGTGTCATAAAAATAGCTGACCCTGCGCTCTGACCACAGCCTTCTAACAAAAGAATTTGCCGATATGCGAGGAATAAAGAATTTCACTGTGTGGTAATGTACAGTATACAGTATGTGACATTGAACTTAACAATGCACGTATCCAGCCATTTTGTCTAACACTAACCATACATCTTCCTCTGCATGGCTCAGGCTCTGTATATTTCATTACTGCATATTTTAATAGATGCACATAAAAAATTTGATTATTGTTGGTACAACTAACATTTTAAATATTTACACAAAAAAAAAAGAAATAGGTCCTAGCTTACTCATTGGCCAATCACCTACAGTACAGTACATGCTCTCCAACAGCTTCATGTCTGGATCAAATTCAAATATATACAGTCATACACAGTGCAATATGCAGTGAAATGCTTAGACGACTGCTCGTGACTTTAAAATCTAAATTATCAATAGAAATAAATTGAGGAATAAAAATAAATAAATATAGAAAAGCTGCAGAAAAAAAGAACAAAATCCAATCTGTGGGATTTAAAAAAAATATTTTAAAAAGAAAAACCTAGCTGTACAAAATATACACAATAATAGCTGTACAAATATGCAAAATAATATGAATATAAATGTCCAGAAAGTATGCAAAATGAAATAATGTATAAATGTCTAGGTATGTCCAGGGTGAGTGCAAATATGAATGAATGTACAAATGTATGGACTATAAATGTCAGTTGTGAGAAATGTCCAAAACTTACATACCTGTACCATACAATTTTATTCCAGACTTACAAGGGCCCTCCCATTATTGGGCCACTGGGAAGTCAGTCCCAGTCCGAGGTGGGTAGAGTAGCTGCACTTCAAAATAATATTACTCAAGTAGAAGTAAAATGTAGTCATCCAGAATATTAGTAAAAGTAAAAAAGTATTCGTTGAAAAGACTACTCTAGTACGGATTAACTTTTTCAATCATAATGTCCGATTAATTTTTTTTAGAAATTATTGTAATTTACAGTACAATATATAAAATTATATCTATATCTAAATCTATATATATATATATATATTTAGATACAGTATACGGTAGATATATTTTGATATCTATATTATTATGTATACTATGTAGATATATTTTGATTATCTATATTTTATTCTGAATAAAATATTGAAATTTGAAACTTCCACTTCATTGCATTTTGTTTTTATTCACAATTTGTACAGTGTCCCAACTTTTTTAAAAGTAGGATTTGTACATCCAAACATTGCAACATTCAATAAAAACAGATAAACTTACCGCGACATGTTTTCTCAGGTTAAAAGTCGATAGAGATAGACAGATAGAGAACACACGGCAGTATGAAGCTTTTCCTTTGCACTTTGTGTAAGCGAAACATGTTTTGTATATGATGCCAGGGATGCCGGCTAAAGAATTTTTCCCGCTATGCCTCCAGTTTGTGTGTGGTCATGTGACTACATATGTTTATTGTTGCTGCATCTGATTGATGAAACAAGTATGTGGTAATTCGACCGGCTGCATGTGTGAAATAAATGGTTGGTGAAGTAATGAGTCGAGTGTAGCCGATGCAGCGGAGTAAGAGTAGCGTTTCTTCTTCACAAATCTACTCAAGTAAAAGTAAAAAGTATGGTACAGTAAAAATCTCATAGAATTAAATTTTTTGTTTAAAAAGATACTCAAGTTAATGTAATAGATTAAATGTAACTCGTCACTACTCACCTCTGGTCCCAGTCTCTACTACAACGCCCCTGAGGGCAGTGAAATTATCAGGGGCTAACACAGTTGATTATGAGAGATTAGAACAGAATGCACACAATAATACGTTAAATGCAGCAGCCATGCGAGAGCCGTGGAACAGAGAGAGTGTCGAAGAGCAGCAAGGAAACTTAGTAGATGAAAAAAAGGGTGAAAAATAGAAAAAATCTGGATATTATAAACAATAAGGACAGAAAGATCCCCCAATATAAAGTGGCATTGTGCTGGATGTATCTCTATTAATCAGGTTTGTTAGCCTTTGAGTGTTTTTATAAATATAAAACATGATTAAAATCAATGCAAATATGTTAATGCCATATTTTAAATAAATAATCACATACAATATATTTCCCTTTTTGCATAATACAGTAATACTATGTCACTCCAGCTGGTGGGTAACTTGGCTGCAGTCTGTAAAATGCATTTGAATGTCAATTTATTTTATTAATTATTGATCTGTTAAGCACTATTATGACTGTTTCAATTACTATCCCCTCTTTTGTGTTTAACTGAAGCCTTCACGCAGCTGTAAATGTGTGTTAACTTCAAGGCAAATATTATTTCTCTCTACTTGGAGAGAACAAAGCGGCGGAGCCTCGTGCCGGTGTGTTCCCGTTGCTTTACACCTGTGTATTGTGATGGCAAGTGATTTGACTTAAAAATAAGGGCAGTTTATGGCTGATTCTTTAGAAAGAGGTTGGAGTGCAGTGATTTTGCTCGCGTCTTCCAAAGACAATTGTTTTAAATATGAAAGTATGAGGAATTAGAAGTGTGACGTGAAAGCGTGTAAAGATGTGTGACGATGTAAGTCTCACTCTCAGTGATAAAATTTATTTTTTTATATTGAAATTCTGAGCTTTGGTTCAAGAATGAGGGACAACACTGAGGTATCTTCCTTGACTGCTTCTTATGATAATGGTCTTGATATAATTTTAATGTGAAATGATATAAAAATGCATATTAACAGTGAATATGTGTGGCAACATTCTGGCTTAATGGTTAGCAATGTTTGCTTTGAGCCGCTATAGTTGACGGTTCGAATCTTGACTCTCGAGATTTCTCCCACTGGCCAAAGACATGCAGGATCGGCTGATTGTTTTAAATTTTTCACTGTTTTTTATAGCCCGTAGTGATGTTAATGTTACAGTGGTATCTCAGGATACAAATGTAATCTGTTCCAAAGGTGAGTTCTTAAGGTAAGATTTTGTATTGAGAAATGTATTTTCCCATAGGAAATAATGTAAATGCAGATAATCTGTTCCAGCCACACAATATTACCGATATTGCACATTTACAACACTATAATCATGTTTTTTTGCGTAAAAAAACAATGCAAGCATTTAGAAAAGATGTACAGTAAATGAAGTTAAATATAATATAAATAGACCATACTTAACCTTAATGTATGATTCCTTTTGGCACCGACTGCTTTTTCTTCATGATACCGGTCTCGATATCATGGTGCTATGTTTTCATTAAATCTTGCACAAAATGCAAAAAAAAATCAAAGCTTGGCTTTCACACATGGGTAAAAAATAACATGCATTACAGATTTGAAGGGCTTCCTCTACTGTATGTAGAGGCAAGCCAGCACTAAGCTCGACTCGGTTTGGATGCTCGTATGCCGAAAATACTTCAAATGCCGAGGCAAATTTCTTTCCGCTCTTAAGGCAAATTCCAATGCCAAGGTACCACTGTATTTTTTGAGAAGGTGCACATTTCATGCTCTAAATTACAGCCATTTTGTGTTTGCATTGTTGAAAATTGCATTGTGTAGCTGCACCTCATTCAGAAACGTACTGCATTGTGTGTAAGGTTTCTCATATCAATATGGCACTTACTGTAACTGAAAATGCAAAATAGCCTAAAATAGTAAGTGAAAAAATAAGGTCTTGCTTATTAGTTTGTTGAAGCTAACAATGCTCCTTAGTTATGTTGGAGATGATTGATTTCATTGTTTTAATAATTGTTTTACATTCAATTGTAATGTAAATGCACTAACCATTTAAAAAAAAATTCTATCTACTGTATGATGTCATTGCGACAATAACCTATTAACTTTCCATGAGCATAATGAAAAACATAGCTAACCAACAAATTAGCACCATTAGAAGTATTTCAGGCTAGAGATTTCCTTTACATCCACACATGTTTAAATACCCACACACCCCATGCTGCACTCGAGTTTGCTTCAGCCATCCTTCCAGCATGAATAATATTGTGCTTGTTATTTTATTTTTTCTCACAGTGGACATGGGAATGCCAAAGGAAATGCCTAGGGAAGAAAAAAATACACTTTGTCTCCCCCCAGGTGGTCTTGTATGTGACACACCATGGAGGAAACATAAAATTCAATATTAAATCTCAGTGGAATAAGCTCCCCAGGTACTGTTTCATAATGTGTTGTGATTCTTGTAGTGCTGTAGTCAAAGAACTAGGTGTAATAACAGTGGTTTTTGCCTTGACAAGGCAATTCAAAGAGCTCTTTGAGTTTCAAAGTGTTGCTCCTCAAGCTGAAGGCCATTTTTATCTGAAACATTCTGCTTGTCTAATCAATTACACTGGATAAGGGAATGTAGAAGGGAAAACTACGGACTGTGTGTGCACTGATCTAAGGGGGTTGTGTACTTCATGCATATTATTATTTTTTTTTTTGGTTTTAGAGGAATCATGCTGAAGTGTTTTTGTCATGGTGTTTTAAAAATATCAAGGACTCGCACTATTAAGCAAATGTAAATGTAGTGATTTTCGTTTTTAAATAAACAGATTTGAAAAAGATCTAAAAGAATCACTTTTTTTTTAATATAATTTCAGCGTTTTTACTCTGGTCAGGGCTTTAACATCTCATCAACACTGAGCACGAGGTTGGAATACACCCTGGATGGGATGTCAGTCAATCAGAGAGCACCAGACAAACACATTCAAACATTCATTCACACCTACAGGCAATTTAGTCTTGTAAATTCTTTGACTAAACATACTGTACATGGACACAAAAAGAAATCTGGAGCAGCGTCACAGTGCTATCCCTAATCTGTGGGCTTCTTAAATACAAAGAGTGTTCAAGTCAAACCAGGACTGTTATAAGAGTTTAAAACTCCCTTTATTTCTCTATCTAACCCCCTGCTACACTAATGTATCATATTCACTCGAGCGTTTCACTACTGTTTGGATACCATCAATATAGAACTATAGAACTAGATATTTTCTCAGTACACCAGAACCATGATCAGACTGCCTGCTTCATGTCTGAAATGTTGGCCTTCATAATCCAAACCTATGTAAATAGTCAGGATTGTATGGGCTGTCACAGACATACCGCCTTCTTTAAAACCTTTCGGCTATGCAGCTAAGAGTCTCATTACTGTACTGCACTTAAATTATGTAAATGTCAATTGGTTTTAACCCTTTATTCATCGGAAATGTCAGGATTTACTTGAAAGCCCTTCTTAAAATGTACATGGTAAACGTTGTACTTTATAACAAGGTTATAAATCATACATTAATTATAATTTAAGTTTGAGAACCTGAAAATCTTTCATTAGATCAAAATCTTTAATTATGAGATTCTTACTGATCTCATCTATTGCTCAGTTTAAGTACATGTATTTGTAAAGGTCTAAATGAATAGACTGACAAACAGAAAGATACCGGGGCACTGGCCAGTGTTATCGTGTATACATTGGGTGTATGTGTGTGTATATGTGTGTGTATATATATATATATAATGTTTTTACTCCATTGCTTTCTGGCAGTAAATGGCGCTGAATAGTGCAACCTGATTTTGATTATCTTAT
This sequence comes from Clarias gariepinus, assembly GCF_024256425.1. NCBI lineage: Eukaryota > Metazoa > Chordata > Actinopteri > Siluriformes > Clariidae > Clarias > Clarias gariepinus. The sequence continues at coordinate 22,551,797 of NC_071116.1, read as the reverse complement.
GTGATAGCAGGCAAATGAGAAGCCTAGAAATTAATAAAAGAAAACAACGGAACATTTTGCAAGCTTTTGAAAATAGAAAGCACCATGTTGTAGGCAGGGAAAATTCTGCTGAGAGCAACAGTAACACTGTTGAGTCTGGCGTTTGAAATGCATGTGGTAGGGTAATGAAAGTTTTATGGTGTTGTTGTATCATAAATGTATATAAACACATTACTGTCAAGGAATAATAATAATAATAATAATAATAATAATAATAATAATAATAATAATGTTGCTTTTTAATGTTATTTCAATCAATAGATTTTCACATTATATTGTCAAATAAAAAAAAATATTTAAAAAATCTTTAACTTGAAAATATTTAAAAATGTAAAAACATTGTTATAACAAATTTCATGTGAATATTATTACATTAATTCCTATTATTATTATTATTATTATTATTATTATTATTATTATTATTATTATTGTTGTTGTTGTTGTTGGTGTTGGTGGTGGTGTTGCTGTTTATAACAACAACAACAACAACAACAACAACAACAACATTAATAATAATAATAATAATAATAATAATAATAATAATAATAATAATAATAATAATAATAATAATTCTACATCTAGTATTATTTTGTGGCAGCTAGAATGCAAAAAAAAGTTTCCATAGTAATGCTAATTAAATTTTTTTTATTTTTTTTTTATCTCTCTTGCGCTCTCACTCACTGAGTAGTCATATGTGCGTACATTGAACCACACAGTAAAGGTAGCATACAAGTGGGCAGGCGGTTCTGGTACATACTATGAAATATAAGCCTGCTGACACCCCTGGATGAAAAGACAGATATATATGTATATAGAGAGATGGGTAGATAGATAAAGATATTAACCCCAGATAGAAATAGATTACAGCAACAATCCTAAATATAGATTGTCCCACCCAGAGTGTTCAATATACCAAAAATAATCATATTCATTACATTTTTTTAAGTGGATATAGCTTTACACACATCCTCTGAGTTTAAGTGCAATACTGGACTATTAACCCAGAAGAAGACGAATGATTGGTGGGCTCTATAGTGCTAGCTGTGAAAAATTTCACATGAATTTGACTATAATCAACAGAGCGACTGTTGTACAGCTGTACAGTGCAGTAATATGATAAGTGCCATCCGCGCAGTAAACAGAATGCAACCCAGTGTCAAGATGTACCATATGTCCAACCAGCTTTCTAGGAAAGGGCTCTAATGCACAATAACATCTGGGCATAGTGATTAACTGTGATCGTTGTTGGCACGAAGGCTTAAAGGCTTGTGTCCAAAATGGTTTAAACATTTATTAAGCTTTAGAATACAACTTCTTGAATGAAGTATCTTCTAAATTTCATTTCTACTTTATATTATGATGCTGTCAATTTACATTTACAATGGTTATAAAAGTTTGCTTCAAATACAAATACATTTGTTTAAGAAGCGTGTATGTTTTACAGTATCTAGACTGAATGAATGATTTGCTTGATTTTTGTTTTAATAACTTTTATATTTGTGTTTTACAAAATTGAATGTAAATTATATTGACATATTATCCATTTAATTATTATAAATAAAATGACATATTATCCATCGAACCATCCATCATTTTGCTATAGCCCTTATTCTGTGTATTGGTCTAAACCTATCCCGCCCTGTTGCTTGGCACAGTCACGCAAATTCACATGCCCAATCATACACTAATGGCAAATTGCAAATATCAATCACCACATTATTACAACACATACCACAGGGTACCCGGAGGAAACCCACTAGCACATGTAAATTTCACCCTTTACAGTAGGTGTGAGGTGACAGTGCTAGCCACTTAACCATCATGCTGCCCTATATGACAAGTTATATTGTAAGTAGTAAGAACTGTATCTATTGACAAATTACTATGTTTTTATACTAAAATAATACTTCTTATACAAAATCTTGCTAACTGAGTGTTATTTAGGTATTCTTTTTTCTTTAATAGCACATAAATCCTATAATGCCAAATAAATTTAGTCTATATGTGTTAGAATATTGCTGTTAATGACTAATGTGCAGCACACATCCTTTAAATCACTTTCCTTCACATAAAATCCTCTGTGGCATGCCAATAATGTGGTTTAGAGGTCAGATAATGTGAAAAATATCTGATTTAAAATACACTTTATTTCTCAATGTCAGACATGCAGCATGTTCACTGTCTTCAATCTTTGACTTCCTTTTCTTATTTTATCCCTAGGCTTGTTAGGTAACCTGTTCGAAATATATAGCGAGATTCAATGACCCTGCATGTCTTTTCTCTTCCACTTCCTGCTCCAACCACAATATTTTCTTTTCAGCCTGATGCTGTAAATGGCAGTAAATTGCACAGGCAGTATTTTTTTTTTATTTTTTTTTTGGTTGACTACATAAAAGGGGGCATGAAGGGATTTTTTGAGCCGGAACAACTTATATGTGAGACACGGTCTAGTCTGAAGAGTAATGTAAGAGCTCCGCGTTTCCCCTGCTATTATGCTGATTAGGTTGAAGGTTGTTTACTGAATATAAGGACATCACAACCGGGTCTGAAGCTACCAGGACAGTCATGATGATTAAGATGCTATGCACTTACAGTACCAAGCTGTAGAGTTGATGGCAGTTGGTTGAAGCAATTTCCCACCCTTCAGTTTTTAAATCCAAATGGGAATAATAATTGTAAAAGACTAACTGTTCGAGGCACGCGGGCTAATTGACACAGCACAGCGTTTATCTTTTCCTCTCTGCTTTGTCGGGTGGGTCCGCCGCTGCCTCAGTAGGCTAATCTTGTCCTTGCGTTTGATTTTAATTTTCCTATGTCACACAGTACTGATTTATAATTCTAACATTTGCGAATAAGTATACCGATGCTTCTTGTGGGCCAGAATTACTTATTCATCGGTGCATGGTGTCAAGTGATATTACAGAATGCGTTAACGTAAAGAGCGCAGTTTCTCAACCGTCTCTTTCAAAGAGGACTTAAAGGGCACCTCTCCATTGTGTGAGTACAAGCAATGAATGTTAAAAAAAATACATTCCCATCGGTCTTGTGCTATTTTTTTTCTTTGTGTGTGTTAGCCAGGGCTTAAACAATCCCATTAGATTTTCCCCCTATTGTGACCTCATATGAGGGGAAACCCTCCCCCAGCTTGAGTTCTTTGGTGGGGCATGACTTGGCAGTAGCTTATTTTCAGCATGTAGGCACTGACACAATAAAATATGAGACCTTAAAACCGAACTATACTCTATATAGTACCCTGAAATAGCTTTTTTTCCTCAAATTTTCTTTAATTCATTTTTACATTCCTCGCACTGTTACAGTGGAATTTCTCCCTTCTTTGCCTGTGACTAAAAACCGTGATGCAACAGTGCTTTAGAAACAAAAAACAGGAGGTTCACAGTTTAGGATTTGAAGTGATGTGTTACAGTATGTATGGAATAAGACACAATGCATTATGATCTTTTAATAAAATTATATTCCAAACCATTGTAGTCTGATGTGGCTCTGTAAAAAAAAAAAAAAAAGTCTGATTGCGTTGCTATAACAGCACATCCCAAAATAACCTGTTAAGACTTTTTTCATACATTGCTGCACAGTCAAATCCTTTTCTTTACATATCCCAGGTTGTTAGGAAGCTGGAGTCAACCAGAATAACTAACCCCTGGAGCAGACAGGGTTAAGGGCCTTACCTTTAAGGAACCAGACAGCAACTGGGGCTTGAATTGCCAACCTCTTTGATCAATTTTATATTGATGGCTTAGAGACAGTGGCACTGAAGAAAAGACTGGAGGCAGAGCTGGAGGTAGCAGAGATGAAGATGTTGAGGTTCTCTTTGGGAGTGACAAGGATGGATAGGATGGAGAATAAGTTTATTAGAGGAACAACCCATGTTAGATGTTTTGGAGATAAAGTCAGAGAAGCCAGATTGAGGTGGTTTGGACATGTTGTAACGAGCAGCTAAATTTGGATTAACTGAAGCTACAAAAATTAAGAGATCTTTATCTTTGTGTTAGTGTTGCATTAAAAACTGGGTGAGCAAAAAGAACAAATACGTAAACAATTAAATAAATCAAACATGTATATTACAAAAAAAAATCCACCATAACAACTCCTGGTCCACCATAACTACTCCTCCCTCTCGCTCTTTCCCGGCTGTCCTTTTGAAGCCAGATCAGGTGACCTTTTGCTTTATCTCTTACTTCAGGCGACCGGGTAGGGTAGTTTCGCGAGGGGGGAGTGAGGACCAAAACACAATCCTTGGGATACATAACCGACCACGTCCTTTTTATAAAGACACAGCTGTTTTTCATTAATCAGCCTTATTTTTATGCCCTCGTTTGGCAATGCCTGAAAGGAAACAGTCGAAAGACAAAGAAGAAGAAGATTGTTAAGTATTTATTACCTATATGACTTATACAGTATAAGGGTGGTGGGAGGTCTGAAGCCTATCCCTGAAGACTTCAGGCAGAAGGGACTGGGTTCCAATCCTTGCAGGCCAGACACACACACACACACACACACACTACAATTCATCAACGTCTGTGTGCTGATACTCAGAGGAAACTTACCAAGGAAGAACTCACATGCACACAGACCCAGAGGCAGGAATCGAACCCTCGACCCTGGAGGTGCAAGGCCACAGTGCTAATCACTGTTCAACCTCAACGAAATATAATTTGTTTGATTTGATTAAAGTTGCGTTTAATATTGTGGATTCTCAGCAAAACAAGATACATCCTGTTATTACTTGTGTTATAGCAACTCTAAATAGTTGTTCCTTCAGAAGCGGAAATTTTTTGCCTTTCTTCTAAAATAAATAAGACATTTAAAAATAAGTTTTCTCATGCTATAGAGTAAAGGCAAAGTCCAGTGCTTGCAGTCTTCAAGACTTTCCTAATGTGCAAAATGAAAAAATCAACCTTAAGCACCAGCACCGGAGATTCCTTTTGAAAATGCTTACAGAAAACATCAACATTTTATACATGTTAATGATTCTGCAAATTTTTTTATTTTTACACATGATTTTATTTCAGAATGATGTTACAATACAAATAATAACATTACATTTACATAACATTTACAATAAATGCATTAATATAAACATGTGGATGAAACTACTGTCAGAGTTATTGGTACAGTATACTATAGATAATAATCATCACTTTCATGAGGCCCCGCCTCCCAGAAAACAGCAGATCTGAACAACAAGGCTCGTCTTATATGAGGTCACAATAGGGGGAAAATCCAACTGACTTCCTAAATTCCAGCCGACACATGTTTGGAAAAATAGTCAAAAAGCAGGATAAATAAATGCTTTATTGTCATGCTTTTAAACATGAAATCAAAACTAAGCATTCCTAAGCAAACTAAAGCATTCCTTCTTGTGTTAGATTCATGTACTGTATGTGCATTTTACAGTATGTATCCTGTGTGTACAAAATGTATGTGGTGTTCAGAAAAGATTCCCTACAGCACTGTTGCAGATGCGGCATGGGTAAAAACAGAAAGAAACAGAACGAAAGCAGTGACTTGTTTACAAACACACAACACACACAGAGTGAAAATCAGTGTGGCGGCACGTTGTCATAAACAAGCAGCACCACAAACGTCCTTTCTTCGCTTCGATATCTTTAAAATGCCTTTGGGTTTTAGGCCACATTCTGGGTTTGGAGTGATTTGTTGACTTGAAAGGATGACGTGTTTGTGTGTGTGTGTGTGTATGAGCGCGTGTGCGTGCATATATTCTAAATGTGTTTACTAAAAGCATTCATATTGAAAGTGAGGCATTAGTCATAATAGCATTAGGTTTATCCTCCATGACGCTGTAACCCCATTTTAAGAAAATAACCTGGTTTTATAAAGAGAAATGGAAACTCGGCATGTTCCGTGAAACTGGAATAAATATTGCTTTTTACTTTTTAGGTAAAATTTACTTTTATTTTTTTTTCTTTTACGTTTTAACTACAAAAAAGTCGAATTCATTTCTATAAATTTATTTGTATGGCACTTTAATAGTTGATAGGCTGACAAAGTGAGGTTGGCACGCTGGCATAGTGGGTGGCACTGCGTGAAGTCTGGCTGCTCTGCCCATTGTTGGTGGGTTTCCTCAGGGTAAATCAATTTTCTCCAACAGTCCAAGACATGCAGATTAAGCTAATTGATGTTCTCATTTTGGCTGTAGTGTGTGCTTACCAATGGATTAGAACCATGGACAATCTTCCTATGACGATATTCGGGTGTCGAGCTGTAAAAACACACGTGTGTTGAGTGCTGTAAGGATGCTCAGTGTGGGAATCCTGGGAAATACGAGTCCTTAGATAAGCATGAGACATTTTTCATGGTTATATATATATATATATATATATATATATATATATATATATATATATATATATATGAACACTTAACGTAGGTACAAGGTTACAGTATCAGTGTGTGATTCTCCACTGAAGCAAAAGTCATTCTTGGACATAAAGTGTGGTTGGGAAGTGTAACTCTTTGGAGTATCCACGTGAGATCATTCACTACAGCAATTAGTCAGTTTCATTCGGCTTTAGTTTACAGTGAGCTCTGTTTGTTCACCCACAGACTCAGCATGGGGCGAGGCACATTTAGTGCTTATGCAGCCAAAGCCTGCTTCATTTGAAAGCATCTGTGCGTGTGTGTGTGTGTGTGTGTGTGTGTGTGTGCAATGTGTGTGTCAGAGAGAGTGTGTGTGAGTGTGTGAGAGTGGGAGAGAAAGGGAGGGAGAGGTATATGCA